>NC_034196.2:23822619-23947619 GCF_002021735.2 Oncorhynchus kisutch | reverse complement strand
GGCCGTGGCTCGGGTGGCTGAGGTCCTTGATGATTTTCTTGGTCTTCTTGTGACACCAGGTGCTGTAGATGTCCTGGAGGGCAGACATTGTACCCTGCGGTTGCGGAGGGGGAAGTTGCTGTACCAGGTGGTGATACAGCCTGACAGGATGCTCTCAATGGGACATCTGCAAAAGTTTGGGTCTTAGAGGCCAAGACAAATGTTTTCAGCCTCCTGAGGTTGAAGAGGCGCTGTTGCACTTTCTTCACTACACTGTCTGTGTAGTTGGACCATTTAAGATTGCCACTGATGTGTACTGCAAGGAACTTGAAGCTTTTCACCTTCTCCTCTGCGACCCCGTAGATGTGGATGGGGTGTGCTCCCTCTGCTCTCTGCTGAAGTACACGATCAGCTCCTTCGGCAAGCGGTACCGGAGCACCAAGTCTAGGTCCAAGAGGCTTCTGAACAGCTTCTACCCCAAGCCATAAGACTCCTGAACATCTAATCAAATGGCTACCCAGACTATTTGCATTCCCACTCCCCCCTATTTTATGCTGCTGCTACTCTCTGTTTATTAGCTATGCATAGTCACTTTAAGAACTCTACCTACATGTGCATATTACCTCTTATTTACTGCTGCTCTTTAATATTTTATACTTTTATTTGTTATTTTGTAGGCATTTTTCTTAACTGCATTGTTGGTTATGGGCTTGTAAGTAAGCATTTCACTGTAAGCTTTAATCTGCTCACTGTAGGCTCTCATTATTGTTGGTAATCAGGCGTACCACTGTGTCTTCTGCAAATTTGGGTATTGAGTTGGAGTTGTTCGTGGCCGCGCAGTCATGGTTGAGCACACACCCCTGGCGGGCCCCCGTGTTGAGGATCAGCGTAGTGGAGGAGTTGTTTCCTACTTTCGCCACCTGGGAGCGGACCATCAGGAAGTCCAGGACCCAGAAGCAAAGGGTGGGGCTCAGACCCAGGGCCCTGAGCTTGGGGGGGTGATATGGTGTTGAAGGCTGAGCTGTAGTCAATGAACAACATTCCTACATAAGTATTCCTCTTGTCCAGATGGGATAGGGCAGTGCAATGGCGATTGTGTCATCCGTGGATCTATTAGGGCGGTATGCAAATTGCAGTAGGTCTAGAGCAGGGAGGGGGGTGGGGCAGTTCCAGTCCTCGAGGGTCTGATTGGTGTCAGATTTTCCCCAACCCCAGCTAACACACCTTAATCCAATAATCACCTAATCATGATCTTCAGTTTAGAATGCAATTAGATTAATCAGCTGTGTTTGCTAGGGATGGAGAAAAAGTGTGACACCAATCAGGCCATCAAGGACTGGAGTTGCCCACCCCTGGTCTAGGGTGTCAGGTAAGTAACCTCTCAAAGCACTTCATAGTGGCAGAAGGGGGTGATAGTCATTTAGTTCAGTTACCTCTGCTTTCTTGGGTACAAGAACAATCGTGGACAACTTGAAGCAAGAGGGAACAGCAGACTGGGATAGGGAAAGATTGAATATGTCTTTAAACACTCCAGCCACCTGGTCTGCACACGCTCTGAGGGGGGCTAGAGATTCCCCGACACCATGTTCATTCATCTCCTATTCACACGTACAAATGCTATAACTTTAATAATATCATCAACCACCTACTCAAATAAGTCACTCTCTGGACATGAGTGTTTCATTCAGGGTAGGGGGTAGGTGTGTGTGGGCCGGAATCAAAGGGTTTCGACTTATTGTTCGTGTCTGAAAAGGAGCTAATGGTCGGCCATCGCTACTCAAGGACTAAAAGCCGCGGGGTGCCCCCGGGCCAAGTCGCACAATGACACCCCCACTCCTCCCGCGGCGCGTCTTCCTGCCACAATCTGAAGCAAACGACTCGCTATGGGGGTGCGTATCTGTATCGGTGCGACGGCCATCCACTCTTTTCAATACACCCATCAAGGCTAGTATAAATTCGACTGGATGCTTTTAGTTGTTTTAGTAATTTCCCCTGCGTTGTCCCGATTTTACATGGGCAAAAATTGGTTTCTGTATGTAAAATTGAGCGTAAAGTTGTCACTTCAGAAAAGTTCAAGCATCATGTGCATCATTCGTTGAGTTAATTGTCTATTTTGAAATGTCATAAGACTGCTTTTAATTTCTAGACTTACTGACCCTTTCACATGTATTTCTGAAACAGGAGTCCTTCTCAGTTTACTGATATCCATGTAATTAGGCTACAGCGCCATCATATTATAGGTATTGTCTCTCGGCCAAAAGGATGGTCCAAACATTGTGAAATATGACAAAACATGAACCTAATTCTTTATTGGTTAACTTCACTAATGATTGTGGGTCACATGAGGCCAATGTGTTTTGTGTAAGTCTAAACCTCAATGGAAATGCATTGAGTCGGTTATAATTTCCATTTAACAAATTGAAAGATTTTTCCCACAAACATATATTTTTTTACATTTTAAATTCTAACAATTTACCAGAAAATTCAGCAAGCGAAAATATGGGTCTATGCTATTACATTTTTATCGAATGGGATCTCACTTACTCGATAATTATTTTTGCACAAAATTGGCTTTTTAGGCTATGAAAAATAATCTTTATATAACCTATTGTTTTATAGTGTAATGTAAAATGGATATAAGTTGAGCATGATCAGCAAGGTTGCCCAAATGTTTTTACATTAAATGTTATTGTTGATTTGAACACTTTGAACATTTTATAATGAGTGATAGTCAAAATATGTAATTCTGGTCTGTATTTAAATACATCTGCTTGCATGTAGGCTATCCCAAATCACTTTTAATATCGAGCTAGTTAAGGTTAAACAATGTCCACAACGCTACATGCATATTAGATACTTTGGCTACGTCATTGAATATGTATTTACTACTTCGTCACGTAGGCTAAATATATTAAATGGATCAACATTGAAGTCGTGAATTAACTTTTTACTAGATTTTTTTATTTAGGATTTTTGCATACACACCTGAGCTTGTGTTATTAAAATTTTCTCAGGAAGACGAATATTTAGTATCAATTTTTTTTCAGTCAAGTTTTCAAGGGGAAAGCACGCGCACTAGCTTACCTGTTATCTCATGGTCAGTGTATCAGGGATCTTTGGGACGTCCCTACACTAAACTTTAACCCCTACCCTTAACCTAACCTTAAACAACCCTTACCTAACCATTTACATTTCAACTTCAGTGGGGGGTAGGGACGTCCCAATGATTCCGGATAGCACAGACCAGATCTCGCCGTGAAGGGAAAAAAAAATCAAGTTCGTTCGCAAATTCACAATCAGCTGTGTTTGATTGTCTCTCTCGGCCAATGGGAGGCGAGGCAATTAACATCCCAACACCGATTGATAAAAAAAACTGTGGAGCTGGGGTGTTGTGAGACGGCCATTTGAAGGTGAAGTAGGTGGTGAACTCGAGCCTCAATGGACTACAGTTGATGGGTATCTCGCACACAGGCTTCTATTTCTGTACAGGTTTGTTTCCACACAGCGTGAAGAGAAACTTTCGGGATTGATTTTCACCCTTTAAGGAATTGCTCAAAGAACGCTGGCGTTTGGACATTTTCTTGTCACCCTCAAGTGTTCAGGACAGGCCGTTCAGAAACGATGTTCTATCTTGCGTAATGGGTATATAGACGGTATAGACTGCAAGCGTGTCATTGACTATAACCAAGTGCCTGAACCACATTGTCTGAGATTCAAATCAAGGAGAATGTCGGAGCGATCTCAGAGCCCTCTTTCGGATTGCAACAGCCGGCCGGATGACTTCAGCCGACCAATGTACGCCCAGGCCTTGAGTCAAGAAGCGTTTGGAGGCACGTCGCTCCAGATCCCTCACGGCGTTCTACAGCACCACAGTCTTCTATTCAACAAGACTGCATACAATGGGTTGCCTCCGACACCTCAAACCTTTTTCCAATTCCCACCAGTTGGTGGTGACTATAGGGCCTCCGATTTACAAACTGGTGACTTTCGCCAACCCAAACACTGGTATCCCATCGCCGCTCCCGAATACACCGGCCAAGTACCGAGGGTTGCAGTGACTACGCAGGCCACAAACCTGAGCCCACCCATTGCCGAAGGCAGGGACCAAATCAAAATGCCTGATATAAAGATTGAGAAGGATGTCAATGACGAGTATGAGGTAAAGATTCAACAGTATCCAACTCCGTCGTCCGCTGTGCCTCACGGGGTTTACTACTCGACCCCATGGAACCCCTCGTTTTGGCCCGGCCTTCCCCACATCACTGCTGAGAGTTCCAATATTCAAAACCTCAACTCCATACCCTCAACATCGTCTTCAACATCCCCATCGCTCTCGCCGTCACCCCCCAGCAATGGGTTACCCGGGATCACGTTCAACGGGAGCGCAAGCCAAGGTGCCCAAGCGCCCCAGGCGCAAACCCAGAGCAATGGATCCTCCAGCGCCAGCGGTGGGTGCAGCGACTCGGAGGAAGAGGTGAGTCTGAATGTACCGTTATCCCCATGATGTCCTATTAGCTTGTGTTTACCCTGGAGCCTGCCTATTAATATTTTTTTTAAAGTGAAGGGATGGACAATGTTTCCTAAAGTCTTTGGTAAGTGTGCCTCTTTTTAACAGGAGAACCCTTCAACTGAGGAGCTGGAACAGTTCGCCAAGGAGCTGAAGCACACGCGTATAACACTGGGTTTCACACAAGCAGATGTAGGAATGGCTCTAGGCAACCTTTATGGTGAGTTTGGATTAGGCCTACACTAAAACCACCATGAACCTATGTCACAGCCTAACCTTGCCAATGTGAGCTGGTGAATATTAATGCATGCTTGGTCTTTGAACTTACTGAGTGTTCCGTTAAATTGGCGTAGGAAATACTATGGTCATTGTGTTTGAAATCTACTGTAGTTGTTGCAGTGTCAACTAGGGATTTACATGGGTAACTTGGATCCCGGGACCACTCTTTACATTTCCCGAAAAAAATTAAGGACAAGATCCGGCAAATATCGCACAAATGCAATTCTCCCAAAATACACTTTGTGGAGCAGCATATTGTGCCATTTAAAAAGTATATATTTCCATTATCCAAACAGGCTGTCCCATGGAGGCAGTGTATTTACTTCACACAATCGCCATAAATTCAAAGCACAACAGATCCGAATGCACTTTAGACCTCTCATCAGAACTGAAAATTCGATCCCGTTTTGAACCAAGACCAGTGAGCTGAAGCCCAGAACTGGTTCAACATCACATAAATGAAATGAGCCCTAACCGGACAACCATACACTATATTGATTCGAACTGGTGATGAAAACAATGTGACGGGCGGCAGCTGAGTGAGGAGACAGGAAACAGCCATTGGACCTTGAAAAAGTGCAGAGGAAAACTCACCTTATGTTCAGCCGAATGATGAAAATATTGGAATTAAGTAGGCTAATGCAATTGAAGGCATTTGTCAAATTCTTGCTCATACTGAAACTCTCAAAGTGATAAACTGTTATACACATTTTTTAAAGCTATAGTCGTGTGTGTGGTAAACTAAATTATGATTTCAGCACCGTTTTCATTGGGACAGCGCCATGCCGCTGATTTGAGACGAGTGGGGGACTAGTCAATGTCAGATCTTTGTTTTCACTGAATCTCCGTTTAGATATTTGGTAACAATTTAAACTGGGGAAATGTTAGCTAAATTGGAGTCTGTGCAAATGAACATATTTTTGATAGCTTGCTCATATATTAGCTGATCAGAACATTTTGCTAGCATGTTATACAAGTGGATTTTGCGCTTCACTCGCGTAGTAAGTAGCCTGTTCTACACCCGACCAAAAGCCAAGGTCTGTATATTTGGTCAAATTATATCTGGCTGGACAAGTGGAAATGGTAGCTCATTTTATTCGTTTGCTCCTCTCACTGATCAAACATTTAGGATGCAATAATGTAGCCTAAATCAAGTGTGATTGCTCTATTTACTCACGTAGTAGCCCTATATTTATTTATTTATTTTAAACTTTATTTAACTAGGCAAGTCAGTTAAGAACAAATTCTTATTTTCAATGACGGCCTAGGAACAGTGGGTTTAGGGTTTTTTCATATCGTCCCTCCTAACTTTTTTTTTGTAATCCATAGGTGGCATTACCAAATCACTTCTCGCATACGCATGTAAATAAAATAAAAAGTTTCCCCCTCTGCGCTGTCTCGTATTGCTCTCTCTATCAGAGCTTCGGTAGAGTGTGTAAACAACACAAAGTCGGTCCCGGTTAAGATGCCTTGATATTTAAGTTCCTCTTCATCTCCCGTTATTCATGAGCTGACCTGCCATCTGTATAATCCACTCGATTTTGCCAAATAAAGTTTTGGTATTCGTTTATCTAGCAAGCGTAATCACTTTGATCATTGACTTTGTTTGGCTGCTGTTAGTGCATGTCTGTGTCGAGGTAGCCTAGGCATACTGATGAAATGCGTTGAATTAATTGCGGAACATGATAACGCTCTGATCAACTACCTAATTCGCAATAATGTTATTGGGGAACTGTTACTCTATCATTACAAAATATTATTTTCTCTTGGTTGTGAAATCTTTCAATAGTGTCGCAGCCAAGACTCTAATTTGGCTCAGCGACAATCTTATTTAGGGAGAATCCTGAGCGACCATATCGCTCCGATTTTTGCGTATTTCCCATGATACATATGAATTATTCCTGGTATTGCGATTTGGTAGATTTTGGGCAAAATATTAATCCCTAGTGTCAACTGCTGACAATGACTCGTTCTCTGTTTAGGCAAGATGTTCAGCCAGACTACAATCTGTCGTTTCGAAGCCCTCCAGCTCAGCTTCAAGAATATGTGCAAGCTGAAGCCCCTGCTTCGGAGATGGCTGAATGAGGCTGAGACCTCTGACAACCCCCAGGATGTGAGTATTCTTCTAATCGAACTCTTTATCAGATATCTTTGTTTTTGCTTAGAATCACAGCTGGTACAGAGCAGCATCAGGTTTGCACAACGTGTCTAGGATTCCATCTTGTTGGCCATGAACTTCCCATGGCCAACCAGAGTAAAATTGATTAGAAAATGTTCACCATTAAATGTTATCTATTCAACTTTTGCATTTGGTATTTGAGGGGAGGCCCTTTTGGGGGGGACCAATAGAGTTATGTCCTCTGCAATGGACCAAAGTACACTGTAATGTCCCAGTCTGAATGTGAGTGTGTGTGAGTAGTGTGTGAGTATGCTTGTATCCCCAGATGTACAAGATCGAGCGGGTGTTTGTGGACACCAGGAAGAGGAAGCGGAGGACCAGTCTGGAGGGGTCAGTGCGCACGGCTCTAGAGTCCTACTTTGTCAAGTGCCCCAAGCCCAACACCCAGGACATCACACACATTGCAGATGACCTGTGTCTGGAGAGAGATGTGAGTCCCACACTGATACAGCCTTTCCTCAATTCCTTTGTCGCCTACTGGCCTTTATTTCCCCAACCGTGCATGGCTGTTTAGTCTAATTGGCTCTTAAATGAAATGGACCCTAAATTCATTTATGGTAAATATGCTTTTCCTGTGTTTCCATGTTTTGAATCTTAGTGATGTATGTGATGACTCGTCTGAGTCAGGAAGTGGGGAAATGTGTTTTCTGGACAGCATGTGACTTGTGTTTGGCAGGTGGTGCGTGTGTGGTTCTGTAACCGCAGACAGAAGGGCAAGCGCCTGGCCCTCCCTTTTGACGAGGAGTGTGAAGAACAGTACTACGAGCAGAGTCCACCTCCCCCGCATATGACCCAATCCCCCCTCCCTGGGCAGGGGTACCACCTATCCAGCCACACCGGGGCCCCCACTTTCTACATGCCCCCCCTCCAGAGGCCAGAAGTCTTTAAGCAGGCCCTGCACCCTGGACTGGTGGGTCACCTGACCAGCTAAATGTGTTCCAGTTCTCTAAACCAGCTCTGGCCATATGGCCTCCCATTCCCACCCAACATACAGTGGGGAGATCAAGTATTTGATACACTGCCGATTTTGCAGGCTTTCCTACTTACAAAGCATGTAGAGGCCTGTCATTTCTATCATAGGTACACTTCAACTGTGAGAGACGGGATCTAAATCCAGAAAATCACATTGTATGATTTTTAAATAATTAATTTGCATTTTATTGCGTGACATAAGTATTTGATATATCAGAAAAGCAGAACTTAATATTTGGTGCTGAAACATTTGTTTGCAATTAGAGATCATACATTTCCTGTAGTTCTTGACCAGGTTTGCGCACACTGCAGCAGGGATTTTGGCCCACTCCTCCATACAGACCTTCTCCAGATCCTTCAGGTTTCGGGGCTGTCCTTGGGCAACACGGACTTTCAGCTCCCTCCAAAGATGTTCTATTGGGTTCAGGTCTGGAGACTGACTAGGCCACTCCAGGACCTTGAGATGCTTCTTACGGAGCCACTCCTTAGTTGCCCTGGCTGTGTGTTTCGGGTCGTTGTCATGCTGGAAGACCCAGCTTCAATGCTCTTACTGAGGGAAGGCCGAGGGTGATTGACCGTCATCTTGAACTTCTTCCATTTTCTAGTAATTGCGCCAACAGTTGTTGCCTTCTCACCGAGCTGCTTGCCTATTGTCCTGTAGCCCATCCCAGCCGTGTGCAGGTCTACAATTTTATCCCGGATGTCCTTACACAGCTCCCTCGTCTTGGCCATTGTGGAGCGGTTGGAGTCTGTTTGAGTGTGTGGACAGGTGTCTTTTATACAGGTGATGAGTGGAGAACAGGAGGGCTTCTTAAAGAAAAACTAACAGGTCTGTGGAGGAATTCTTACTGGTTGGTAGGTGATGCAAATTAATCACTTAAATCATACAATGTGATTTTCTGGATTTCTGTTTTAGATTTCGTCTCACAGTTGAAGTGTACCTATGATAAAAATACAGACCTCTACATGCTTAACCTGCCGATTTTCGCAGGTTATCAAATACTTGTTCTCCCCACTGTAGCTATTTTCTACCTCTTCATTCCACCAGTCCCTTGGCTCTGAATATCTGCGGTGAGATTGTTTTTGCACAAAGTTGTCTGACCTTTTTGATATTTTAAAAATGAGATTTCCCCCCCCCCTTTATCTGGCATATCCTTGTGTTGACTTGTTGCAGTTCTTCCAGAGGTTATCTATTAGGTCTTACATACAATTTCTTTAAATATTCTTTGCAGTCTTGTCCAGAAGGTATACTCTCAGTGGAAGTATGATACAAATACATTTTTTGATTTGTCTTTAAAAACATCTTGCTATGTTTGTTATCCATGCCTGTATTTAATATGTTGACTAATTGTTTTTAATCTAATGGTAGCCATTGCGGTAAAGGGATTAACCAAAGTGGTACTTATGTTAACATGATCAGGGACCTGTATTGTTAATGGTTGTCACTGTTACAGAGCTGATTACATCACCACTCTTGTACAAAGACTTGATCAAAATAAATCTGAAATGGCCACCCAGCGCAGGCACAATCTAGTGCCTTGTTGTGTAGTTGAAGTCATTTCATCTTCTACGTGACTCAAATCTCTTGGCTAAAGATTTTACACAATCCCATGTTTATAAATAAAAGCATATTTGATCATTTTATTGAAACTCTGGCTATTTCTCTGGGGCAACCTTAAGATGTTACTTGTAACTTTTGCACCACACAATTAAATATTTTTTATTTTCCATGCCAACCTGTGTCGTAACAACAGTTAGTGAATATGCTATTGTGTGTATAAATGCTGCATGTGTAACACAGATCACCCATAAATGCTCAACCACTTTCCATTTCTCACACATTAGTTGTGTGGGGAGGTGGTTTATTGCTGAAATGTCCATATATGTGAAAAGAGCTGGTCCTAGAGAAGACCACCGTCACATTTTTAAAAGGTGTCCTAAAAGTCACTCCCCTTGTATAGTGCACTACTTTTGACCAGGCCCTATGAGCCCTGGTCAAATGTAAGGACCTGCATAGTGAAACGGGTGCTATTTAGGATGCAGAAAGTCTGAGGAGCTGCCAAAGTGAACCATGGGTGTGGTTTCACTTCCTGACCCAGGCTTCCAGGTCATGGTAAACCTTCTGAGCAGGCAGGCTGTGATACTGGGGGCAGATGCTACACAGCCTCTCCCTCCAGTCTGTATAAACTTTCACCTGATAGCTATGCCGCCATGCAAAGTACCCAGCATATCTCTCCTTGTCCAGTTGCAGCTGGCGGAGATAGTTCCCCAGCTCCTTGGTGGATGGAAAGTCCTCAACGTGGATGAAGGAGTTGGGGGGGGCCACGGCCATGTAGTCATCTGGAGGTGGACCCAGAACCACAGGCACCGCCCCTGCCTGGTAAGCATTCCGCCAGAGCTTCTCAGTGATGTAATCCTTGGCGATGGAGTTCTCGAAGGACAGGTAGAAGTAGCAGCTTGAGATGGTGGGCAGCAGGTCGATGGAGGCCAAAACACTCCCTCTCAAGCGACCATACACCTCCACTGGGATGCTTCTTTTCAGGCTCTTGTACACCAAGCTCCTTCTGTGCTGAGGCTCATAGTGACTAACAACCCAGCAGGCCAGAATGGACTTATTTTTGGGAATGATGTCTTCTGTGCTATTATTACCAGTATCACAGTCCTTCAGCAGCAGCTTACCATAGGGTATGGTGATATCGGCATCGCGGCGGTAGGACATGGTCCAGTTGAACACGTTATTGAAGGAGTTCAGGTATCTGTTGTTGTCAGGGGACTCCAGAGAGAGCCAGACCCACTTCTGGTGCCTTGGCCGGTGAAGGTGGAGGGGCAGCCGCTCCTGGCCGTTCATCAGCTCTCTGTGGTGGAAGACCACCAGGTCAGCACTGGGGTAGAGAGAGCGCTGGTCCACCAGGCGGCAGTCAGGGATACGGTACCGGTTCCAGCACACGTCTCCCTCCAAATTGTAGGAGGGGCCAAAGGGCCAGTGCCACAGCAGGATGGTGATGTTGTTGTGGCTTCTGTCAGAGTTTGGACCCCACCCACCCTCACTCCCCTGTCTCACCAGAAAGAACAGTAGAGGGGCCAGGCAGATGAGGAGGAAGAGCCTGAGGCTAAATGAGGGGGATTTCATGGTAGAGCTGGACCCTTGTTTGTCATCAGGGTTCTGTCACTGCAGGGAAATGAGCAGAGAAAACAGGATTGAGTTTCCGTTAACCTTGACTCAGGGGTAAACATAACATAGTAAACAAAAATCTGAAACATTCAAATTGTTACATTTCGTATTAATTTGTATGATCGCCTATGTTACGAATTACAATTCATACAATTACAAATTTGCAATACGTATGTTACGAATTACAATTGGTTTTGACTAATGTTAGCTGGGTTAGGGATTAAGGTTAGGAGTTAGGGGAAGGGTTAACTAACATGCAAAGTAGCTCAAATGTAAGTAGTTGCTAATTAGCTAAAATGCTAATGTTGTCCTTGAGATTAGAATGCACAACCTTTGGGTTGCTAGATGTTCACATCATACACCCTACCAACCACCCTCCTTTTGTCTTATGTATTCATACCAAACGTAACATATCATACTGATTTGAGTGTCCAGGATTATCGTTTACTATGTTACTTCTAGGCTATTAGACCAGCCTGTACAGTGCCTTGCGAAAGTATTCGGCCCCCTTGAACTTTGCGACCTTTTGCCACATTTCAGGCTTCAAACATAAAGATATAAAACTGTATATTTTTGTGAAGAATCAACAACAAGTGGGACACAATCATGAAGTGGAACGACATTTATTGGATATTTCAAACTTTTTTAACAAATCAAAAACTGAAAAATTGGGCGCGCAAAATTATTCGGCCCCCTTAAGTTAATACTTTGTAGCGCCTCCTTTTGCTGCGATTACAGCTGTAAGTCGCTTGGGGTATGTCTCTATCAGTTTTGCACATCGAGAGACTGAACATTTTTCCCATTCCTCCTTGCAAAACAGCTCGAGCTCAGTGAGGTTGGATGGAGAGCATTTGTAAACAGCAGTTTTCAGTTCCACAGATTCTCGATTGGATTCAGGTCTGGACTTTGACTTGGCCATTCTAACACCTGGATATGTTTATTTTTTAACCATTCCATTGTAGATTTTGCTTTATGTTTTGGATCATTGTCTTGTTGGAAGACACATCTCCGTCCCAGTCTCAGGTCTTTTGCAGACTCCATCAGGTTTTCTTCCAGAATGGTCCTGTATTTGGCTCCATCCATCTTCCCATCAATTTTAACCATCTTCCCTGTCCCTGCTGAAGAAAAGCAGGCCCAAACCATGATGCTGCCACCACCATGTTTGACAGTGGGGATGGTGTGTTCAGGGTGATGAGCTGTGTTGCTTTTACGCCAAACATAACGTTTTGCATTGTTGCCAAAAAGTTCAATTTTGGTTTCATCTGACCAGAGCACCTTCTTCCACATGTTTGGTGTGTCTCCCAGGTGGCTTGTGGCAAACTTTAAACAACACTTTTTATGGATATCTTTAAGAAATGGCTTTCTTCTTGCCACTCTTCCATAAAGGCCAGATTTGTGCAATATACGACTGATTGTTGTCCTATGGACAGAGTCTCCCACCTCAGCTGTAGATCTCTGCAGTTCATCCAGAGTGATCATGGGCCTCTTGGCTGCATCTCTGATCAGTCTTCTCCTTGTATGAGCTGAAAGTTTAGAGGGACGGCCAGGTCTTGGTAGATTTGCAGTGGTCTGATATTCCTTCCATTTCAATATTATCGCTTGCACAGTGCTCCTTGGGATGTTTAAAGCTTGGGAAATCTTTTTGTATCCAAATCCAGCTTTAAACTTCTTCACAACAGTATCTCGGACCTGCCTGGTGTGTTCCTTGTTCTTCATGATGCTCTCTGCGCTTTTAACGGACCTCTGAGACTATCACAGTGCAGGTGCATTTATACGGAGACTTGATTACACACAGGTAGATTGTATTTATCATCATTAGTCATTTAGGTCAACATTGGATCATTCAGAGATCCTCACTGAACTTCTGGAGAGAGTTTGCTGCACTGAAAGTAAAGGGGCTGAATAATTTTGCACGCCCAATTTTTCAGTTTTTGATTTGTAAAAAAAAATTGAAATATCCAATAAATGTCGTTCCACTTCATGATTGTGTCCCACTTGTTGTTGATTCTTCACAAAAAAATACAGTTTTATATCTTTATGTTTGAAGCCTGAAATGTGGCAAAAGGTCGCAAAGTTCAAGGGGGCCGAATACTTTCGCAAGGCACTGTATCTGTACCCAGCAGCCCACTGGCCTTATCACGTATTTTGTTGGAACACCATCCATCCATCCCATGGTATTATTAGACACCCAGGGAGCGGTTGATTTTAAAGTTGTAAATGGCTGAATGATAATAGCTACGGTATGCATCTCCTTGTAACAGCTTGATGTACATACTTGTTTGTTTGTCACCATCTCTACCATCTCAATTTACATGTTGGGAGTAGTTTGGTCAAAGATGGGACTGATCAGTTGGAGATTGAATTTGTTTGCTACTGCTAAACATGCTTTGCCATTCTTATTTTGGTTGTGTTGCGTGTTACATCTGACTTCCTGTATTGTGGTTGTCTATCCTTCCCAACTCTGTGCTTGTACCCATGTCACCAAATACAATGTTATTTTACAGAAAACAAATTAACGGACTTTCAGCATGCTTATAGGGAAGGGCACTCAACATGCTCGTTACTGACACAAATGACTGATTGGCAGAAAGAAATTGATAAGATTGTGGGAGCTGTTTTGTTAGACTTCTTTTGTACTATGGATTAATATCCTCTGCCTTATCATGGATGGGCAGTTACCTATCCAATAGAACACAGAGGGTTTTCTTCCATGCAAATGATTTTGTTGAGTATGATGTACTGCAGGGCAGCCGGCTTGGGCCATTATTTTTTTTACTAATAACCTCCCACTGCAACAGTAAAATAAATAACTGACACCTTTAACATAGATCTCTAGTCAGTTTTAGAATGAGTAACTAGCAATAGGCTGCTGCTAAATATCTCAAAGATGAAAAGCATCTCTAGGGACAAGTCACTCGCTCAACCCTAAGCCTCATCTGGATCTATTATTGAATAATCTGGCTATTGAGTCATTTGAAGATACTAAACTGCTGGGTGTCACCTTAGATAGCTTGCTATCATTGTGAAAACATATAGACTCAATGGTTACTGTAATGGGAAGAGGTCTGTCCATGATAAGGCGTTGCTCTGATTTATTGATATCTCAGTCAATCGATCAGGTCCCACAGGCCATAGTTTTGTCACACCTGAACTACTGTCCATTTGTGTGGTCAGGTGTGGCAAAAAAGGTGCAACCAGAGGTCTCTTCAATGTCATTAGGTGCAGAACAGAGGCTGGGAAAACACTATTAAAATAGAGCCATGACTAAATGTAACTGCCATGCAATTCAGGTAACTCAAGCTAGCAATAAAATAACACCTTATGGCAAGACGGAGACTGTGAAAAGAGACATTTCTAAGCATTTTGTATTGTATTAGTATTATGTGCTGTGATACGTGCCTGTATTAATAATGGCTGCTCAGTGAAACGACCTGTGCTGACTTTAATGTGCAAGCCTTCCTTCATGACCTGACCTCTCGAATTGGTATAGAATCAGCTTGATCCCCTCTGTTGAAGACGCTTGGACCTTTAAAAAATATTTTCTGTGTATATTCCAGTCTGTGCTAACCAACAGTCCAGTAACGTAGCATCCGCATCATCTGACCACTTCCCTATTGAGTGAGTCACTGGTACTTCCTGCTTTAGTTTTTACTCGAAAGCAGGAAGTTAGAATTATGGTCAGATTTGCCAAATCGATGGCGAGGGAGTGCTTTGTACGCATCTCTGTGTGTGGAGTAAAGGTGATCTGGAGTTTTTTCCCTCTGGTTGCACAAGTGATATTCTGATAGAAATTAGGTCAAATCCCCGGCCACTAGAAGCGGCAATTCTGGATGAGCATTTTCTTTGCTAATGACCTTATACAGCTTGTTCAGTGTGGTCTTAGTGCCAGCATCGGTTTGTGGTGGTAAATAGACCGCTACGAAAAGATAGTGTGGTCTGCAGCTTATCATGAGGTACTCTACCTCAGGCGAGCAAAACCTCGAGACTCCTTTAATATTATAATTGTGCACCAGCTGTTATTGACAAGTAGACACAAAACCCACCCCTCGTCTTACCGGACGTACAGTAGCTGTTCTTTCCTGCCGATGCACGGAAAATCCAGCAAACTGTATAATATCTGTGTCGTCGTTCAGCCACGACTCGTGAAACATAAGATATTAGTTTTTCATTTCCCGTTGGTAGGATAGTCTCGAACGGAGCTCATCCAGTTTATTCTCCAGTGATTGCACTTTGGCCAATAGTACGGATGGTAGAAGCGTGTTACCCACTCGCTGACAAATTCTCACAAGGCACCCTGATCTGCACCCCTTGTATTTCCTTATTTTCTTCATGCGAATGACAAGGATTTTCATCGTTGTCTGGAAGCAACATTATATCCTGCATGTCAGACTCATTAAATTAAAAAATATTTGCCCACTTCAAGGTGAGAAATCGCTGTTCTTATATCCAGAAGCTATTTTCGGTCATAAGAGACGGTAGCATCAACATTATATTCAAATTAAGTTAAACAAAATAGCACAATTGATTTGGAGCCTGTAAAATGGCCACCATCCCCTACAGGCTCCATTCTCCATAGTGCATTAATCTTCAGATAGCTAGGTAGGATTTCCAAATGTTTCCTCAATATCGTAGCTATCAGTAGAGTCAGAGCTAGAAGGGGGGAGGGCAAGTGAAGGTGCTGGCTAAGTAAGGGCCAAGACCTGAGGTGGCAAAACAGAGTTCTCTGGTTGGGCTGTAGGGTTTGAACATATCCTGAAGGGGGAGGGGCAGTTCCTCTTGCTGTTCTGTATGTAAGCACCATGGTCTTGATGTGAATGCGAGCTTCAACTGGAAGCCAGTGGAGGAGCGGGGTTGCATGAGAGAACTTGGGAAGATTGAAAACCAGGCGGGCTGCAGCATTCTGGATAAGTTGCAGGGGTTTGATGGTACAAGCAGGGAGACCAGCCAACAGCGAGATGCAGTAGTCCAGATGGGAGAGGACAAGTGCCTGGATTAGGAATTGCTCCACTTTCTGTGTGAGGTAGGGTTGTACTCTACGCATGTTGTAGAGCATGAACCTGCTGTAGTGGATCACTGCTTTGACGTTTGCAGAGAATGACAGTGTGTTGTCCAGGGTCACGCCAAGGTTCTTTGCACTCTGGAAAGGTGACACTGGAGTTATCAACCGTGATGGAGAGGTCTTTGAGTGGGCAGGCCTTCGGGAGGAGGAAGATGTTGAGCTTGAGGTGTTGGGCCGACATCCAATTTGAGATATCTGCCAGGCATGCGAAGATGTGTGTCACCACCTGGGTGTCAGAAGGGGGAAGGAGAAGAGTAGTGGAGTGTCATCCGCATAGCAATGATAGGAGAGACCATGTGAGGAAATAACGGAGCCGAATGACTTGGTGTATAGAGAGAAGAGGGCCTAAAACCGAGCCTTGGGGGACACCAGTAGTGAAACAAAGTGGTGCAGACACAGATCCTCTCCACGTCACCTGGTAGGAGCGGCCTGCCAGGTAGGATGCAATCCAAGAGTGTGCAGAGCCTGAGACACCCAGACCTGAGAGGGTGGAGAGGAGGATTTGATGGTTCACGAAGGCAGCGGATAGATCTAGGAGGATGAGAGAGTGGCTTGATAAACTTTCTACTACTGATAAACACCTACATTGGAACACAGTGACTGTAGGCATACAGCAACATGCTATTCATGACGTCAGAGCTCTGTCTCTGCACTTCACAGCCCTGTTTGGGTTTTGACTGACAGCTGCTCTGAATTTGAGCACCTCACCTGACAAGAAGTTTCCCTCATCCCAGGGTTTCCGTCAGGAAACTGTGGCACCGGACCGGCAGACTTTGAATTTACCAGACATTTGAGAAATGTACCTGACCTGTATGCATTTGGTGTGTAACCTGATTAGGGTGTCCACCGTACTCAGTATGAAAGAAGTTACATTTAAATTATGGTAATTCATATCAACAGAACAAGCCAAGGATGCAACAATGTGCGATACTTCTTATAGAATTCTGATGCACACTTTGAAGAAGTTAGAATAACTGTCCACATTTAGGCCTACGTTTCTTCAGCCAATGCAACGAACATCAAAATCACTAACCTATGTCAATCTCCTATCCCCGTAGTAGAAAAGTTTACCTATTCTATTGGTCAGCTTGTACTGAAAGAAATAGCCTATTCCAAACAGACCCTGGGACAGTTGTGGGATGATAGATTCCAAATTCATTCAACCAGTAGGCCTAGGCTACATTTAAAAAAAAATTCAAAGCAATGAGTCTGATACAACAGATCAGACCATTTAGATTTAAAAAATTTGTTAAACTATATACTGAACAAAAATATAAACGCAACATGTAAAGTGTTGCTTCTATGTTTCATGAGCTGAAATACAAGATTCCAGAAATGTTCCATACACACAAAAAAGCAAATATCTCTCAAATTTTGGGAACAAATTTGTTTACATCCCTCTTTTGCAAAGATAATCCATCCACCTGACAGGCGTGGCATATCAAGAAGCTGATTAAACAGCATGATCATTGCACAGGTGCTCCTTGGGGACAATAAAAGGCCACTATAATGTGCAGATTTGTCACACAGCAAGTTTTGAGGGAGCGTGCAATTGGGAAGCTTACTGCAGGGATGTCCACCAGAGCAGTTGCCAGAGAATATAATTTTAATTTCTCTACCATAAACTGCCTCTAATGTAATTTTAGAGAATTTGGCAATACATCCAACCTGGCTTGCAACCACAGACCAATTGTAACCATGCCAGCCCAGGACCTTTCTTCACCTGCGGGATCGTCTGAGACCAGCCACTGGGACAGCTGATGAAACTAAGGAGGATTTCTGTCTATAATAATTCCCTTTTGTGGGGAAAACCCCATTCTGATTGGCTGGGCCTTGCTCTCCAGTGGGTGGACCTGGCTCCAAAGTGGGTGGGCCTGCGCCCCTGCCCAGTCATATTAAATCCATAGATTAGCGTCTAATGAATTTACTTCCATTGACTGATTTCCTTATATGAACTCAGCAAAATTGTTGAAATTGTTGATATTGTTTATATTTTTGTTCAGTATATTATTTATTCACATTATAAGCGTAGCAATGCACACAAGGCATTAGGCAATTATATGAAAAAAAAACTATTGTCAAAAGCCCACAGCACATGCAAGCGGTTTCATGTGACAGAGATAAAATATCCATTCAAAATTTAGAAATAGGGGAGATCTAATCTGCAACAACTGGCATGGGTTGATAAAAATGACTAGGATTATGCCTTTGGCTATTGGCGAATTAAAGATGGTCTGATTTTGACTAGGCTACAGGCAAGGTAAGACATGCTTCATAATATGTAGTAAGTTTATGTTTTCCAAATTCCTACTGCCTCCAGCTCATTGCAAAGTAGTGTGTGATACGCTGATGAAGCCTGCCTATATTATCTGAGTTTTTTCGCTCCTGGTAGACGGTGTCCTTCGCTCCCGCATGCCGAACATCTGCCCTGAGAATCGTTAAGAGAATTGCGGGAAAACAGTGCCCGACAGGCGACGACCAAGGACACTGTCTAGTGGTCATTCCTGCCTCCCGCTAGCACAGCAGGGAAGCTAGCTAGCTAGTTAGCACATGGTGTCGCCCTCCTCCTCCTGCCTACTGTGCTAATGGGAGGTGGGTGACCTCGCCCCCATCTATTGGGCACGTTTTTTTCTGGTATATGGGAGACTGGGGCAACACAGTGTGCTACTGCAACTAGCTACAGTGGGGCAAAAAAGTATTTAGTCAGCCACCAATTGTGCAAGTTCTCCCACTTAAAAAGATGAGAGAGGCCTGTAATTTTCATCATAGGTACACTTCAACTATGACAGACAAAATGAGAAAAAGAAATGCAGAAAATCACATTGTAGGATTTTTAATGAATTTATTTGCAAATTATGGTGGAAAATAAGTATTTGGTCAATAACAAAAGTTTATCTCAATACTTTGTTATATACCCTTTGTTGGTGTTGGATTCTGTATTTTACATTATAGCCATTAGCATATATATGATTAAATATTATCTGATGTTGGTTGTGTGAGGTGTCAGCATTTGTGCACTGGAGCATCATTATGAGATTAAACAACTGCTTGCTACTTGCCTGTTTGTGTGTGACAAGAACTGAGTAACATGGTGTGACATGCATGTTGCAAAACTGTAGATAACAGCCCAGCAGATGCTTTTTCCTTGTTTGTATGTAACAATATTGAGCACATGATGTGACTTGCTGTATCTTACAAAGTTGTGATAGGGAGGGGTGATCATCACGAGGTTTAACTGAGATGGAAAAATACTGAACAACACAATAGCAGGAACTGAGCAACTGTTATAACTAGGCTGCGATACCAGAACAGTAAGGATCTATACATCGACGGAGGGAGGACTCCAAGAAGCGCCAAGAGGCGGGGACCCACCTGAGCGCCTGCGATAGGCTGGGCAAGTTTAAACCACGCCCAGTCTCTACTGTGATAGGCCAACAGACGGCTTGGAACTGTCTATCACAGTAAAAAGAATACTGTTTACATACATCTGGTCAGTTCTCTGTTCTGCCCTGCGTGGTATTACAGTGAGCCCGTATATACGAAAGTTGCATTTGCCATTTATTACTTAGCTAATAAAAAATACATAGTATAAAATCGGTGACTCATTGTTATATTTATCCTGATACCAGATTCGAATTTACACAACCCTAACATTGGCAATGACAGAAGTCAAACGTTTTCTGTAAGTCTTCACAAGATTTTCACACACTGTTGCTGGTATTTTGGCCCATTCCTCAATGCAGATCTCCTCTAGAGCAGTGATGTTTTGGGGCTGTTGCTGAGCAACACGGACATTCAACTCCCTCCAAAGATTTTCTATGGGGTTGAGATCTGGAGACTGGCTAGGCCACTCCAGGACCTTGAAATGCTTCTTACGAAGCCACTCCTTCATTGCCCGGGCGGTGTGTTTGGGATCATTGTCATGCTGAAAGACCCAGCCACGTTTCATCTTCAATGCCCTTGCTGAAGGAGGTTTTCACTCAAAATCTCACGATACATGGCCCCATTCCTTCCTTTACACGGATCAGTCATCCTGGTCCCTTTGCAGAAAAACAGCCCCAAAGCATGATGTTTCCACCCCCATGCTTCACAGTAGGTATGGTGTTCTTTGGATGCAACTCAGCATTCTTTGTCCTCCAAACACGACAAGTTGAGTTTTTACCAAAAAGTTATATTTTGGTTTCATCTGACCATATGATATTCTCCCAATCTTCTTCTGGATCATCCAAATGCTCTCTAGCAAACTTCAGACGGGCCTGGACATGTACTGGCTTAAGCAGGGGGACACGTCTGCACTGCAGGATTTGAGTCCCAGGCGGCGTAGTGTGTTACTGATGGTAGGCTTTGTTACTTCGGTCCCAGCTCTCTGCAGGTTATTCACTAGGTCCCGCCGTGTGGTTCTGGGATTTTTGCTCACCGTTCTTGTGATCATTTTGACCCCACAGGGTGAGATCTTGCGTGGAGCCCCAGATCGAGGGAGATTATCAGTGGTCTTGTATGTCTTCAATTTCCTAATAATTGCTCCCACAGTTGATTTCTTCAAACCAAGCTGCTTACCTATTGCAGATTCAGTCTTCCCAGCCTGGTGCAGGTCTACAATTTTGTTACTGGTGTCCTTTGACAGCTCTTTGGTCTTGGCCATAGTGGAGTTTGGAGTGTGACTGTTTGAGGTTGTGGACAGGTGTCTTTTATACTGATAACAAGTTCAAACAGGTGCCATTAATATAGGTAACGAGTAAAGGACAGAGGAGCCTCTTAAAGAAGAAGTTACAGGTCTGTGAGAGCCAGAAATCTTGCTTGTTTGTAGGTGACCAAATACTTATTTTACACCATAATTTGCAAATAAATTAATAAAAAATCCTACAATGTGATTTTCTGGATTTTTTTCTCATTTTGTCTGTCATAGTTTAAGTGTACCTATGATGAAAATTACAGGCCTCTCTCATCATTTTAAGTGGGAGAACTTGCACAATTGGTGGCTGACTAAATACTTTTTTGCCCCACTGTACCTTGTTGGTCAGTGGCAAGAGGCTGGTGCGACACCATGTGCTAACTAGCTAGCTAGTTAGTTAGCGACACCGTGTACTAGCTTGCTTTTTAGATAGCACATGGTGTAGGCCTCACCTTCCGTTTGCTGTGTACTGGAGAAAATTGGGCCGACAGGCGGGGGCGAAGGACACTGTCTACCGGTGTTGCTAGTTAGCTAGCTAGCACACAGTGTTGCCTACACCTCCCGTGTACTGGAGAAAACCGTGCCCGACAGCTTGCTTTTAGGAGGCCTGCGTGGTTCTGGTATCGGGTCCTACCGTCCTTTTTTGCTTATAAATTGATCTGTGGATACCGCAGATTGAAATGGCTTGCATTGATTGATAGCCCTGGTACCCAAGGACAAAGTAGTATTTTTTTCTGGGCCTGTCTGATGTAGGATGTGAAATCTGAAAGTATTTGAATCTGGGCACTAAAAATCATTACATCGTAGTGCAGCATGAGGGAGTGGTTTCAACACGGTAGCACATTCAGAGATCTATTTATAGCCATTCATTTAAAATAATTAATAGATTTTAAACAAAATACACTTTCTGTTTGTCAGAGTATTTTCAGATGTTGTTATCAACAAATAAACAGTTTCACGTTTGGATTCAGCCTTGTGTCAGGCTGATAACTAATAATTCCCCTTACTCTTGAAACTGTTCCCTTTCAATTGCTGCTATACCACGGTTATCTAATTCATATTTCTTGTGTAAGAAACATTTCAATTTAACCCTATCAATAAAGGCCAATTCTCACAAGTGTAAAGGATTAATTGAGTTTTTAGATCGTTGCACAGTAGATTCGAGTGACAAGAAGTAACACATGCAACCTCTCTGACAAGCAGTCTGTGTAGTTCCGACCACAAGACTCAGATACGAGCAGTCTGAGTAACTGAAAGTAGCAGGAACAGAGAGACACAGGAACAGAGAGACACACTCACTCTTGAGATTAGGAGAATCTTAACTTGATTAACTGGAATCTAACCAATTCACAATACAGAGTAAAATAAATAGTTTTAAAAACTCCCTCCCTCTCCAACATGCCATGGACAGCACAATAATTGTGTCCCTCTCTATCCACTAACCTGGGAGGTGGGCTGTAGGTCCGTGGATGTGAAGTCCTTGTCTTGTCTGCTCCTGTTGATTTGGACCTTGCTTGAAGTGTCCACAGAAGGCAGAGGTGAAAAGGGTTGTGATGCTCTGTGTTGATGATTGAAAGATAACTTAGCAAGATGCACAAATCAAATGTAATACAATAAAAAAAACAGTGGAAAAACTATTACTAAGCAGGAGGTGATTGTTGGGACCATCATCGTGCAAGTTAGTGTAAAAAAAACGATTTGACGTGTTAGTCAGAGGGCTGTTAGGACACAGTATCTCTACCATCTACAGTGTTGGTGGTAATAAATTGTGTGTTTACAGTGGTTAACATTGAGCTGGTGTTTACCATGCTCTGCTGTGGCCATATTGGTGATGAACACAAATAGGTTAGCAGAGACTGTATTTCGTCGTACATGATGATTACCCCAACACGGTGGTGTGAAAAGTACCCGATTGTTATACTTGAGGAAAAGTAAATACACTCATAGAAAATTACTCAATTAAAAGTGAAAGTCACCCAGAAAAATATGACTTGAGTGAAAGTCTAAAAGTACTCGATTTGAAATATACTTAAGTATCAAAAGTAAATGTAATTGCTCAAATATACTTAAGTATCAGAAGTAAAAGTATACATTATTTAACATTCCTTATATTAAGCAAGCCAGATTGGAACCATTTTCTTATTTTCTTATTTGACGTATAGCCAGGGGCTATCTCCAACACTAAGACATCATTTAAAAATGATGCATTTGTGTTTAGTGAGTCCTCCAGATGAGAGGCAATAGGGATGACCAGGGATGTTCTCTTGACATTTTCCTGTCCTGCTAAGCATTCAAAATGTAACGAGTACTTTTGGGTGTCAGGGAAATTGTATGGAGTAAAAAGTACAATATTTCCTTTAGGAAGTAAAAGTAAAAGTTGTCAAAAATATAAATAGTAAAGTAAAATACACAAACCCCCAAAAAACGATGTAAGTAAAAATACATTAAAATACTACTTACTAGTTGCTAGTTGCTTTACACAACTGACCTAACACATACCTTATTAGTAGGGAAGATTGTTTTCAGATACAGTAGCTTTTTCGGTTATGTCAGAGGACTTTTCAAAAGTTGCACATGTAAACATTTTAGCCAGTCTTTCTAGAGTCAATTTGTAAAAATGACTAGCTGGAGCTCAGCACAGTTGTTTCCATTTGAAGATGTTTTTATGAAGGAATTTGAATCCGAAAGACTTGTGATCTTACTTGTTGTGGTTATGTCGATGCACTCACAGCTTTCTAGAAAACACACTGAAAACCTGGTCCCCAGCCTAACTTTGCATCCTCATCAGCTGAAGACGATAACCACTCTGAACTAGAGTGGGTAGGGCCAGAATCCAAATGTCCATTTGTGCACACCGATTGACTGAAACCAGGAGGCTGAGATAGACCACTAAGAAGGGGAGAAATCACCCTAAAGAGACTTTGGGGAAAGTCACACTTTTTTTTAACACAAATTGTATGATAAAATAGGTTTATCAGATTATCAGAAGGGAAGAGATCAAGTTCTGTACTGTTCAGAAAGGGCCAATGTCAGACAGAGGAAACTGACCATCCATCTCTCCCTGATTTCCCAATACAATAGTGTCTTCCAACAGAACTAAAGCCGCAGAATGTAATGCTACACTTCTCTAAACTCTTCTAAAAAAACAGGAAACCAAGAGGGGCCCAGGCATACACTTCTGTATGCCAAGAAACAGTGTGTTGGAAAGCACCTATTGCTTACCTTGACTTCAAAGACACTCATTCTATTACAAAAGCAAACATACATGTCGAGAATGAATAGTTTAGAAAGCTTGAGAGATCAGGTCACTTGTTAAAGCTGTGACATGAGTTTGAAACGTGATTCCAGATCAAGGGCCCATGAACTGTAGAGAGAATAAGAATACAGTTCAAGAGTATCTAACAGAGCCAAATTCAAATCACGAATACTCAAACAGGAACTCTTCATCAAGGTAAGAGTCAGAATCCTAACCTGCCTCCAATGGAGCCTGTGTTAGGCCTACTGGATTTGAAACTTTAGTCCTGTTTTAGAACAACAGGTTGTACATTTTAGTTACAGAGACAGTTTACAGCAAGGAAGGAATAAATATTTGTTCATACAAATTTAGGATCTTAAATTGAGCCAGTTTGCTACAGCAGGAAAATGATCCTGAAGCAACAGGAAATGGGAATTATGATGTGGATTATAATTAATGGACATTTTTGTAGGGGTTGATAAAAAAGGCTGTATGGGAATCGCAAATGTCAGAAGCCTTTTTAAACCTCAAATACACTACATATTTTCAATGTCCTGCATTGCAGGAAAGTTGACCTGCAACAGCGTGATCCTTACATCTGTAAATAAACCTACTAGAAAAGCAAACATTTTATTATATGTGAGTCCAGGTGTATTTGTAAATCACATGGCTAGTTGCATTAACTACAAGACAATTGGCACGTGGTCAGCTCCCATTAGAACACCATACATGTTCCAGGGCGTTTTACAACACTCATTCATGTTCCAGGGCATTCTGCTACACTACCGGTCAAAAGTTTTACAACACTCATTCAAGGATTTTTCTTAATTTTTGGCATAAATACATGCACACACACACACACACACACACACACACACACACACACACACACACACACACACACACACACACACACACACACACACACGCACATGCCAAAAGAGACAAGTCATTCATAAATAAATAAATGTTTATTACAGGGCAATTAACATCTTTGCAGTCAAACGTATCCTCCACTGGCTCTACTAACTCAGAAAGCTGAGAGCTAATGGCAATACCTTTCCAGGTACCCCAAGCTGTGCTGTCGCTACAAGGAGTCCAACGGTGCTGGAGATGACATCCTCCACGTTCTCTGCATACATCAAGAACCCTAACCCTGGACTCAACGATAGTAAGAGCCCCTCCTTGTTTAGAAGTTTATGGATGAGTCCTGGAAACAGTAGTTCTGTTTTTTATGAGGCTTTGCTGCTTTGCTGCTTTTCAGTGCTTGAGAAGAAGTTTCTGAAGAGCCTGATGAAGTTGGATCAGTACCTGCTGACGCCACTCCTACACGAGCTGGACCAAAACCCAGACGTCCCCCAGTCATCACGGCACTATCTGGAAGGGAACTCCCTCAGTCTGGCTGACTGCAACCTGATGCCCAAGCTCAATATAGTCAAGGTTATCAGATCAAGCATTCCAGGAAATCCTGGGATTACATCACCTTTGCCAGTGTCATCTATTGTACTTTCCTCTAGTCTGCTCCTATTTGTTGGAACCATCTCAATCTCAATCAAGAAGGGCAAAGGTCTATTCCTTTTACAGTATTTATAGGTGCACTCAGATGTGTAGCTATGGTTTAAGCAATGGGAATATTGTGCTTTTTATTAGTCTGTATGACTGCAAGTACCACTAGCACCACTGTGCTACTCGTAAACAGATGAAAATGTTGTTCAGTGTGGTTCAGTGTGTGTCTGTCATGTTGACTCCCTTTCCCCCTCTCTTGCTCCCCACAGGTTGTGTGTAGGAAGTACTGTGACTTTGAGATCCCTGTGGCTCTGACCGGTCTGACCCGCTACCTGACCAAGGCCTACCAGCAGGACGAGTTCCGCTATACCCGCCCCAAGGATTCCGGGATCCTGCTGGCCTACCACTCGGTAGCCAAATACCTCAACAATTAGATCAGGAAAGAAGGAGGGGGAGAGAGGAGGGCAATGAGAGAGAGAGAGGGAGGGGGGGGGCAGACAGGGTAAAAGAGGAGTTGAAGAAGGTATGTTTAGACAATATGATTTATGTGTAGAGGAGCAGAAAAATAAGCCTGCTGCCTGTGCCTCAGAATGAGGCATATCTGTCTTCTGTCAGCAACATATTTGTGTATAACGCTGTGTGTACAGGGTGAAGGTCTGCTCATATATGTACTATTACAATGTGTGTGCAATACAATTATGTGCTGCCTGTTTAGTTTCTGTAGATATTTGCTTTCCTTGAATTATGCTCAACTGTTAAAACATTCATTTGAATAATCTTTCAATGTATTTTATGCTCATTTTAAAAACCTAGCAATGTGCACACTTTGTCTGGCAATTGTAAGGATCTGGATGTTCTATCCCTGAGAGACAAAGAGAAAGCATGATGTCAAATGCCAAGTAAACAAAGATAATTGTGGTACTATCGTATGTGGATTGATAGGTTTTTCATTTATGAAATGTGCCATATTGAAATGACTATCATAGCTAGGCGCAGATAAATATTAGTCTGAGTAGGCCTAAACCTCATTTGAATTGGTTTATCTAAAAGTGTTTGCCTTGCAACCTGTTTTCATTGCCGTGGGTGGAATCATAAAATGAGAATGATCAATTCTATGGGTGGAATAATCACAAGTCAGAGACCACTATGATGACACACCAAATGCATTTGATGGATCCTTTTTGTCTTCTTCTAATGCCTCTTGAGGGGAAAGTAATCCAAAATTAACGGAAGAAAATCAGAGAAGGTCATGTGTTTGGGTAATCCAAAAGTTATGTTGCTGATTACAATTTCGGACAGGTAACTTGTAACTGTAACAGATTACATTTAGAAAGTAACTTACCTACCCAACCCTGGTTTTGGTTCGAACAGAATACAGTCCATAGATATATTATCTATGATTCAGATAGTCAGTTCAGTGGAAGAAACACTGAACTTCTCTTATATTGTAATGTGGTCTGTGTGTAGCTGCTGTAGAGGAGTCAGGCGCAGGACAGCAGATATGAGTAAATAAATGTACTTTACTCAACATATACAAATGGAATACAAAAAGAGAGCCCACATTAACGGACCATACTAAATACAAACAATTACTCACAAACAGACATGGGGGAACAGAGGGTTAAATAATGAACAAGTAATGGTGGAATTGAAACCAGGTGTGTAAGACAAAGACAAAACAAATGGAAAATGAAAAGTGGAATGGCGATGGCTAGAAGGCCGGTGACGTCGTCCGCCGAACGCCGCCCGAACAAGGAGAGGGACCGACTTGTCGTGACATATATTTTGTAAGAGAATCACTTTTATCATAGAGGGAGATGGAGAGGAAAAAGGAGGAAAAACAGAGATTGTCAATACCAAACCAGTCGGAGATAGAGAGCGATGGAGAGGAGAAAAAAAACTCAGACAGGAGCAAAAGAAGGAAAGACGAAGAGAGGATTGATCGAATGAAAAGACAGAGGAGATAGAAAAAGCAATGAAGAGGACAAAAGAGAGTAGACCTACAAGACAAAAATAATGAGAGTAGGAAGGTAGCAAAACAGGAAATTGATGAAGAGAAATGAGAGAGAAAGAAACAAAATGAGTCAGAGATAGAAAGATAGAGAGCACTTCTGGTGCAAAGAAATGGAAGAGCAGTACAGTAAGGCAAAACAAGCAAAGGTAGAAAAACAGCATTTGAGCAAGAAAATAAAGAATGTGGAAAGAAACTGAGGGCCAGAAACAAATAGATAGAGAGAAGGAAGAAAGACTGGGAGAGATTGAAAGAGAAGAGGGTAAAGAAGTGGAGAGAGACAAAAGAGGAGATGAGGACAGAAGCGACTGATGAGGAAGATGTCGTTGGAAACATCATTGAAGAAAAGAACAAGACAGACAAAAGTATCAGGAGGTGAATCTTCAATTGGGGAAATACTAAGGTCAAAGAAAGATACCAAAAAAAACTGAGAGGACCTTTCAGAGGGAGAGGGAGGAAGGTGATAATACACAGTGCATTCAGAAAGTAGTCAGACCCCTTGACTTTTTTCACATGTTGCCTTATTCTAAAATTGATTAAATATATTTTTCCCCCCATCAATTTACACACAATTATTCATAATGTTAAAGCAAAAACTGGTTTTTATAGATTTTTGCACATTTATTAAAATAAGAAACTGAAATATCTCATTTACATAAGTATTCAGACCCTTTACTCAGTACTTTGTTGACATCTGTGGAGCTGCCATTCCCGAATCTAAAGCCAAACTTCAGGAAAATGTGGACATCGTTCATCGTTTCGGAAGACTCAAGGATCAAGACAAGAGACCAAGGACAACCATCATCTGGTTCACCAACAGATCTACACGTGAGTTCTTCATCAAGCACAAATTGAGGTTCACGGAGGATCTCATCTCTGCGGACAAAGTGACACAGGAGAAACTATGACCGATGGTGGCTGCAGCTCCAAAGGAAGGGAAAACTGATTTTTTTTTTGTCAGTGCAAGAATGATCATTGATGAGAAAGAAATGTGGCAAAATCCAAACATTTGAGAGACAGCCAGAGTCTGACTCAGCCAGAACTGGCAGGCCTAGACACTGCCTAATTGTCAGGTGAGAAGCAGCCTTTTATTGTAAAGAATTTACACAAACACTTGAATGAGAAAAGGCTGACCTGAAAACTGGTAAACTGAACACTAACTATGGGTGAATAACTGCTTATTGTAATGTCTACACAATGTCTCCCCCTTGTGGGAATAAGAATACTCTGGTTACTTTATGACCAGTATTTGTTTTTTGTTGGAGGGTTTAATAATGAGATGGACATCCTTCTGAGTTACATATCCTTAGGAAAAGCTTATATTAGCATAACAAGGTTGTTGGTTGAAGTTTGTCTTTATCTCTTTGTTCAATTAATGTCAGGGGTATTCGTAATTTACTCAAACGTAAGGCTATTGTCCTGTATTGCAAACGGTTTAATGCAGCCTTTTACTTTCTACAAAAGACTCATACTTGTTCTTCCGATCTATCTTTTTGGAAAAATCTATGGGGTAACGATATCTGGTTATCATATGACAACAACCACTCTGCAGGTGTAGCAGTTTTAAGAGGTGCATTTAAAGGGAAGGTCTTCAGTAGTAAGACTCACCACTCTTGGCTTTGGTTCAATTTAACCGAATTTGAAAAGTGAAATGTTTTTATTAGGGAATATCTATCCAACCAACAACAAACAAAACAACCGGATACTATTTCAAGAATTAGATGAGGAGATTTATAGAGTTAAAGGTGTATTTCAGGATATCAAAATTATCTCAGGTGGAAATTTAAATGATGTATCTAATGTAATGATTGACAGATGTCCTCCTCCTTCCAGATCCAGCATTGTTAATCCTGAGTTTAATAATCTATGTCTTGGTCTTGGATTATTCGATATTTGGAGATCTATCACCTATACAACAATCACACTACACTGACAATAAAACAATCTCTGACAAAGACATGAGGGGAAACAGAGGGTTAAATACACAACAGGTAATGAATGGGATTGAAAACAGGTGTGTGGGAAGACAAGACAAAACCAATGGAAAATGAAAAAAGGATCAATGATGGCTAGAAGACCGGTGACGTCGAACGCCGAGCACCGCCCGAACAAGGAGAGGCAATGACTTCGGCAGAAGTCGTGACAGCTAGTGACATGTCTGCCTTTCTAGACTCTGTAGATGAAGACTTCCAAAGGTATTGGGGTGAATTTACTTCTATCAATGAAATAAAAACATCTATCAGCAAGTTAAAATAGAACAAATCTCCAGGGATTTCAATATTTTCAGGAGGATATTGAACTTATATCTGATGTTTTTAAGGAGGCAATTGATTTAGGGGTCCTACCTGTTTCTACGACAACAAGGCCTCATTTCTGTAATCCCTAAACAAAGATCATACGATGTTAGAAAATTGGAGACCAATCACATTAATGAACAATGATGGAAAGCTACTTGCATCCACCTTTGCAAAAAGACTGAAAGGTCTTGACCAAATCAATGATGATACTTAGTCTGGTTTTATGCAGGTCAGACATATATGTAATAACATTCGACTAGTATTGAACTTGATAGACAACAATGAGCACATCATGGAAGATAGCTTTATTTTATTTGTAGACTTTTACAAGGCTTTTGATACAGTTGAACATTATTTTCTGAGATTGATTATTTGGTCAATACTTTCAAAGTGTAAATAAGACACTTTACAATAATAGTAACAGCTCTGTTAAATTATCCCATGGAACTTCAGAGATTCGATATTAGACGCGAAATTAAACCAGGATGCACAATTTCTCCTTTATTATTTTCATTGGTCACACAAGCTGTGGCACTTCACATCAATAAGGATAGTTTTAGGGGTATTCAGATACAAGATAGATATAAAATGTTCACAATTGGCTGACGACACCACCATTTTTGAAAGATCATAATGAAGTCAGGAAAGCTATTGAGTGTTTTAATGCCTTCTCGCATGTATCTGGTTTATCACTGAATATTAGGAAATGTGAATTATTTGCTTTGAAAAGAAAAACTCAATATGTAATATCCCTGTAAAAGTTGTGATCACATATTAAAGTTAGAAAAGATAGAAAGTTAGAAAGGGCCAACTTAAATTGTTCTTCTATTGTAGCGAAAATTGGAAAGAGATTTAACTCCTGGTTACTAAGAGATCTTTTATCAGACTAAGACCCAGATGCAGACACAGGAGGTGGATAGTACGAGTCTCAGAGTTTATTATAGTACAAGGGGCAGGCAGGATCAGGTCAGAATCAGGCAGGTACAGGACGGCAGGCAGGATCAGAGTCAGGACAATTAGAAAATGTCAGAACTGGGAAGACTCTTCCAGGTACAGAGACAGCGGCGGATGAACATCTGGGCCGAGGGTATGCTGACCTCTTCCAATTGCTCAGCGAGAGCGGAGGCTGATATCCCATGGAACAATCGAAAGGCAAGAGACCAGCGGCCGAGCAGGGAAGGGTGTTGTGGGCAAATTCCACCCACACAAGTTGCTGGCTCCAGATGGTGGAGTTGGTGAAGACGAGGCAACGAAGAGTCGTCTCCTGGTCCTGATTGGCTCTCTTCGACTGGCCGTTAGGTTAGACTGAGGGTGAACACCCAATGAGTGTGCAGAACGCCTTCCAGAACCGGGACGAGATTTGAGGACCGCGGTCATAGACCATGTCCACTGGATGTCCATGGAGCCGGAAGACTGCTGCACCATGAGCTGGGCAGTCTCCTTGGCTGAGGGTAACTCGGGAAGGGGAATGAAATGGGCGGCTTTGGAAATCCTATCCACCACCGTAAGGATAGTGGTGTTGCCATCAGATGGAGGGAGACCAGTGACAAAGTCCAGAGATATGAGACCAGGGGCGGTGAGGGACAGGAAGTGGTTGAAGGAGGCCAGCTGGAGCTTACCGCAGATTCTTATTCTGAGCACAAACAGTGCAGGTGGCGGGGAACGCGGAGACGTCAGGAACCATGGTGGGCCACCAAAAACGTTGATGCACAAAGGCCAGGGTCCAACTGGAGCCAGGGTAGCAGGTCTGGAGGAATGAGCCCATTTCAGGACCGGGGATCGGTTTAACATTCTTGGACCCCACGCGGTAGGAGATGGTAAAGTTGATACAAGTGAATAACAGGGCCGATTGAGCTTGCCGGGAGTTGAGATGCTTGGTTGTGCGGAGATATTCCAGGTTCTTGTGATCAGTCCACACAATGATTGGATGTTCCGCCCCCTCTAACCAGTGCCTCCACACCTCCAATGCCATCTTCACTGCGAGAAGTTCCCGATTTCCCACATCATGCCTCTCAGTAGTTTTAAGCCACTGGGAAAAGCAGACGCAGGGATACAGCTTTTGGTCCTTACTTACAGGTCCAGACCCTGTCCTCCCCTCTGTCCTCTACCTCGAGTGTCCAAGCAGTGCCCTCGGAAGAGACCCAAAGTCCTGAGTATAGCTCACAGGCAGGCTACCATCTTTAGAGGATATCACACCAAGTGGAAATTACATTTAAGAAGGGCGCACTAGTCTATGCCATCTAATGTGTGTGTATGTTCTAGGATCCTGCGTATCCTTAAGGAGCTTCCCACCCTTCAGCCCAAGGAGCACCCTCCATCCCTACTGGAGGCTGACCTGACTGAGTTTGACGTGCAGAACTCCACTCTCCACTCTCACACACCAGTAGCAGTGTGTGTGTTCTCTGTCTAACTCTATGTTGTCTCCCTCTGCTCTCAGGGTGCTTGGCCACTTTGAAAAGTTCCTGGAGCTGTGTTGTCACATGGTCTTGTGGAGCTACATGAAGGGGAGGGGCTGTTCTGGCTGGGAGATGATTACAATAGAATCTACGTGGTCCAGGACGGACGTCTGTAACACTGCATCCACGAAGACAGAAGACCATGCTAGAATACCTGCTGGGAATACACAAATAAACCCAGTGTACACAGGCTCAGAGCTAGCCTTAACCCTCTAACACCAGCATCCACTGACATTTTTATGAGTCATTCCGTGCACATAGGGGAATTTAGCTTTCTGTGTGCGGTACAGGATGGTACAGAGCCGGTTGTGAAAGGACGTGCTCCCTGGGGACAGTGTTCATAGCCTACTCAGTATTCTGGACATCAGATGGAGTGGAAATATAGTCTCATCCCAAATGGCACCCTATCCCCTTTATAGTGCACTACATTTGGCCATAGGGCTGTTGTCAAAAGTAGTGCACTATATAGGGAATTGGCTGTCATTTTGGACAAGACTTTTTCTCCGCTCCATCTGACTCGCCTCACACAGGGTTGTATGAGAGGGGAGTCTGGTCAGGATCCCACGCAGACCCCACTTTCAGGAGGACGCTGTCTCCAAACCCCCCTATACCCTACATGCCATATAGGGAATAGGGTGCCATTTGGGTCACCAATACCTTTGCCTCTGGCCCTGCATCTGCCTCACTAATGTCTGAATCACCCCCCTTCCCTCTCTGTCCTCCCATCTGTCCTCCAGTCCATCCTGAAGAAGAGTGTGACCATGCAGCACACACCCTTGGCGGTGTTCCACTACACAGACAGTGAGGGATGCTCTGACAACGTCCACCCCAGCAAGGTCAGCGCCATCGTCCAGACCTGCTGGGCATCATCAAGCTGCAGGTGAGCAGTTTCGGACAGGGAGTACCATATAGGCGTATAATATACAGTAATATGTACGTAGTATATATGGTAATCGAATTAGTGTTGCACGGTATATCGGGACCACGGTAATATCACGGTGCCAAACGTCATGATAGCAACATTTTAGAACACCGTATGAATCTTCTGGCGCCTGTTATAAAATGTTTATAAAGTCAGTTTTGTTTAAAAGTTCTGTTAAATTTAAGCAGATCCAATAATATTAACTTCACTTTCATGCACTTCGCACATTTTATATGTGGCAGCTGTAATCAGCCAGCCACATCTACTACCAGCCCTCACTCACCTGGTTCTCTCCGCATCCCCTACCGGCCCTCACTCACCTGGTTCTCTCCGCATCCCCTACCGGCCCTCACTCACCTGGTTCTCTCCGCATCCCCTACTGGCCCTCACTCACCTGGTTCTCTCCGCATCCCCTACCGGCCCTCACTCACCTGGTTCTCTCCGCATCCCCTACCGGCCCTCACTCACCTGGTTCTCTCCGCATCCCCTACGGCGCTCACTCACCTGGTTCTCTCCACATCCTGTTCCAGCTGTCACTCACCTGGTTCTCTCCACATCCTGTTCCAGCCGTCACTCACCCAGGTTCTCTCTGTCCACTCTTCATGCACATCTTTTCATCCATTAGTTTAAAATATAATTTAGCTGTGATGGTGAGTGGGGATGCAGACCCTGATGAGTTTTCTGTTGTTAGATTTGTACATTTGTTACATTGGAGCAGCACGAGCAAAGTTGATACATTGTATCATTTCATCGCCTGTTATAACCAAGAGCACAGACCAGCCTGTGTAGACTTTGCCAGTTCACTGTCATGCAGCCTCTGAGTGCGAGAGAGGGAAAAGGGAGCACCACTTCGCGACAGCCATGCTTGCAGCTTTCCAGCAAAGAAAATGTATTGTTTCTAGCCTAAATGGTTAAAAACATATGACCCATATTACCGGAGCTACTTTTTTTTTTCATTCTATCGGGATTCCCGCACATTTTATGTAATTTCACAAACAATGTCGAGGGCCATTTTAAACTAATCCTGGGTGGCTAATTCTTGTTTTGATAACCAAAAAACGTGTTCAATCATGTTTCATAGCTAGCTAACAACCTGCTAACTTGACGGTAAATCGAGGCAAATTTTATTGAGATGTTCATCAAACGCAGGATTCATATAGGCCTAAAGTAAACCTAAACTATATACATCTATTTATTTCTGGTGCTCCTTAAATTTTGTTTGATGCCTAACTTTTGAAACGTTGGGAGCAGTGTATGTATGTTTGTGGGAGAGAGTGGTGTGTGATTATGAGAGAGAGGGAGACAGAGAGTGTGTGAGGAAGGGAGGAAGAGTGTACAGTGCAATTGACTTTTTCCACATTTTGTTACGTTACAGCCTAAAATGGATTAAATCAAATTTATCCTCATCAATCTACAAAGAACACCCCATAATGATAAAGTGAAAACGGGTTTTTAGACATTTTAGCAAATTTTTGTATTCAGACCCTTTGCTATGATCCTCGAAATTCTAATAAAATCAAATGTATTTATATAGCACTTCGTACATCAGCTGATATCTCAAAGTGCTGTAAGGAAAACCCAGCCTAAAACCCCAAACAGCAAGCAATGCAGGTGTAGAAGCACGGTGGCTAGGAAAAACTCCCTAGAAAGGCCAAAACCTAGAAAGAAACCTAGAGAGGAACCAGGCTATGTGGGGTGGCCAGTCCTCTTCTGGCTGTGCCGGGTGGAGATTATAACAGAACATGGCCAAGATGTTCAAATGTTCATAAATGACCAGCATGGTCATATAATAATAATCACAGGCAGAACAGTTGAAACTGGAGCAGCAGCACGGCCAGGTGGACTGGGGACAGCAAGGAGTCATCATGTCAGGTAGTCCTGAGACATGGTCCTAGGGCTCAGGTCCCCCGAGAGAGAGAAAGATAGAATTAGACAGAGCATACTTAAATTCACACAGAACACCGGATAAGACAGGAGAAGTACTCCAGATATACAGTGCCTTGCGAAAGTATTCGGCCCCCTTGAACTTTGCGACCTTTTGCCACATTTCAGGCTTCAAACATAAAGATATAAAACTGTATTTTTTTGTGAAGAATCAACAACAAGTGGGACACAATCATGAAGTGGAACAACATTTATTGGATATTTCAAACTTTTTTAACAAATCAAAAACTGAAAAATTGGGCGTGCAAAATTATTCAGCCCCCTTTACTTTCAGTGCAGCAAACTCTCTCCAGAAGTTCAGTGAGGATCTCTGAATGATCCAATGTTGACCTAAATGACTAATGATGATAAATACAATCCACCTGTGTGTAATCAAGTCTCCGTATAAATGCACCTGCACTGTGATAGTCTCAGAGGTCCGTTAAAAGCGCAGAGAGCATCATGAAGAACAAGGAACACACCAGGCAGGTCCGAGATACTGTTGTGAAGAAGTTTAAAGCCGGATTTGGATACAAAAAGATTTCCCAAGCTTTAAACATCCCAAGGAGCACTGTGCAAGCGATAATATTGAAATGGAAGGAATATCAGACCACTGCAAATCTACCAAGACCTGGCCGTCCCTCTAAACTTTCAGCTCATACAAGGAGAAGACTGATCAGAGATGCAGCCAAGAGGCCCATGATCACTCTGGATGAACTGCAGAGATCTACAGCTGAGGTGGGAGACTCTGTCCATAGGACAACAATCAGTCGTATATTGCACAAATCTGGCCTTTATGGAAGAGTGGCAAGAAGAAAGCCATTTCTTAAAGATATCCATAAAAAGTGTTGTTTAAAGTTTGCCACAAGCCACCTGGGAGACACACCAAACATGTGGAAGAAGGTGCTCTGGTCAGATGAAACCAAAATTGAACTTTTTGGCAACAATGCAAAACGTTATGTTTGGCGTAAAAGCAACACAGCTCATCACCCTGAACACACCATCCCCACTGTCAAACATGGTGGTGGCAGCATCATGGTTTGGGCCTGCTTTTCTTCAGCAGGGACAGGGAAGATGGTTAAAATTGATGGGAAGATGGATGGAGCCAAATACAGGACCATTCTGGAAGAAAACCTGATGGAGTCTGCAAAAGACCTGAGACTGGGACGAAGATTTGTCTTCCAACAAGACAATGATCCAAAACATAAAGCAAAATCTACAATGGAATGGTTCAAAAATAAACATATCCAGGTGTTAGAATGGCCAAGTCAAAGTCCAGACCTGAATCCAATCGAGAATCTGTGGAAAGAACTGAAAACTGCTGTTCACAAATGCTCTCCATCCAACCTCACTGAGCTCGAGCTGTTTTTCAAGGAGGAATGGGAAAAAAATTCAGTCTCTCGATGTGAAAAACTGATAGAGACATACCCCAAGCAGCTTACAGCTGTAATCGCAGCAAAAGGTGGAGCTACAAAGTATTAACTTAAGGGGGCTGAATAATTTTGCACGCCCAATTTTTCAGTTTTTTTATTTGTTAAAAAAGTTTGAAATATCCAATAAATGTCGTTCCACTTCATGATTGTGTCCCACTTGTTGTTGATTCTTCACAAAAAAATACAGTTTTATATCTTTATGTTTGAAGCCTGAAATGTGGCAAAAGGTCGCAAAGTTCAAGGGGGCCGAATACTTTCGCAAGGCACTGTAACAGACTGACCCTAGCCCCCCGACACATAAACTACTGCAGCATAAATACTGGATGCTGAGACAGGAGGGGTCAGGAGACACTGTGGCCCCATCCGATGGAGAAATTGAGCTCAGTTGCATCCTGTTTCCATTGATCATCCTTGAGATGTTTCAACCACTTGATTGGAGTCCACATGTGGAAAATCCAATTGAATGGACATGATTTGGAAAGGCACACACCTGTCTATATAATGTCTCACAGTTGACAGTGAATGTCAGAGTTAAACCAAGCCATATGGTCGAAGGAATAGAGCTCCGAGACAGGATTATGTCGAGGCACAGATCTGGGGAAGGGTATCAAAACATTTCTGCCTCCATCATTCCTAAATGGAAGAAGTCAAACTGAGTCGGGGGAGAAGGGCCTTGGTCAGGGAGGTGACCAAGAACCCGATGGTCACTCTGACAGAGCTCCAGTGTTCCTCTGTGGAGATGGGAGAACCTTCCAGAAGGACAACCATCTCTGCAGCACTCCACCAATCAGGACTTGGGTAGAGTGGTCAGATGGAAGTCACTCCTCAGTAAAAGGCACATGACAGCCCACTTGGAGTTTGTCAAAAGTCACCTAAAGGTCCCTCAGACCATGAGAAACAAGATTCTTTGGTCTGATGAAACCAAGATTGAACTCTTTTGCCTCAATACCAAGCATCACATCTGGAGGAGTCCTGGCACCATCCCTACGGTGAAGCATGGTGTTGGCAGCAGCATGCTGTGGAGATGTTTTTCAGCGGCAGGGACTGGGAAACTAGTCAGGATCAAGAGAAAAATGAACAGACCAAAGTACATAGAGATCCTTGGTGAAAACCTGCTCCAGAGCACTCAGGACTTCAGACTGGGGCGAAGGTTCACCATCCAACAGGACAACGACCCTAAGCACACAGCCAAGACAAGTGAGTGGCTTCGGGACAAGTCTCTAAATGACCTTGAGTGGCCCAGCCAGAGCCCGGGCTTGAACACGATCGAACATCTCTGGAGAATCCTGAAAATAGCTGTGCAGCGACTCTCCCCATTCCACCTGATAGAGCTTGAGAGGATCTGCAGAGAAGAATGGGAGAAACACCACAAATACCAGTCTGCCAAGCTTGTAGCGTAATTCCCAAGCAGACTCAAGGCTGTAATCACTGTCAAAGATGTTTGAACAAGGTTCTGAATACTTATGTAAATGTAATCTTTCAGTTTTAAAATCTTTATAAATATACACACATTTCTAAACCTGTTTTTGCTTTGTCATTTTGGGCTATTGTGTGTAGATTGATTAGGAAAAAAACAGTATAATTAATTTCAGAATAAGGCTGTAATGTAACAAAATGTGGGAAAAGTCTGAAGAGGTCTGAATACTTTCCAAATACACGTACACACACACCTTGCACACACCTTGCATGGGCACACACACATACACAATTCTCCTTTCCTCATCATGTCACTTCAAGGCTGTCTGGACAGTGCAGTTCAGCAGTATTGCCTTTCCATAGATTTTTACTCTAGCACTACACAGCTAATTCAAATAACCAACTCCTCATCAAGCTTTGATCATTTGAATCAGTTGTGTAGTGCTAGGGCAAAACATTAAATGTACACCCAGGTGGGGCCCCAGGACCGAGTTTGGGACACCCTGGCCTAGAAGTCCAGCCTATGTTGTTATCAAACCCTGGCCCTTGGTGGAGTCATAAGTAGTCATTAGTGCACAACGTAGCAAAGAGTTGCAAAACGTTCAGTAACAGAAATCGCTTTGCAATTAAAACAAGCGTTTCTATTGGACAAATTCAGGTAGGAAGCTCTCTGTGTCGTTATGTTTGTCTGTCTGACAGACTGACAGAGACGGACATAATGGCAGACAGTGAGCAAGAGACAGACAAACAAACAAAACAGGAAATAACCTACCTGAATTTGTCCAATAGAAACAATAGTTTTCATTGCAAAACTAGCATTGGCTTTAGAAGAGGTTAGCTAGCTTAGCGTATTAGCATGGTGCTTGGGGAGAGGTTAGCTAGCTTAGCGTATTAACATGGTGCTTGGGGAGAGGTTAGCTAGCTTAGCGTGCTAGCATGGTGCTTGGGGAGAGGTTAGCATGGAGCTTGGCAGAGAAAGCCCCTGATATGGGATTAAGTTTAGTGCAGATCATTAGGTTCTTTAATCATGTGTTTGATGTGGGTTTCAACAGGCTCAATGGCCAAAGCTACAATGCATGGTATGTTCCTCAACCTCAGAGAAGTGGGGGTGGTGAAAGGGAGAGAATGAAAAGGTAGAGTGTGTTGTGGGGGGAAGGGAAAAGGGGTCTAAATCGGTCAGGTGGATGATAAATAATTGGCGAAGAGAGAGGTCGATCAATATTTGCTCAAGCAGCAGAATGAGTCATAGCTTCTGGTTGATTGTATTTCTTCACCCTCCCTCATCAGCTCAAACACTGGGTTTCCATCCCAAATGGCACCCTATTTCCCACATAGTGTACTACTTTTCACCAGAACCCTAAAGGCACTGGTCAAAAGTAGTTCACTATGTAGGGAATAGGGTGTAATTTGAGACACAGATTGAGACCTTGTGCTAAAGAACCTTAAAGAACCGATCATACAGTGTGGGTCGACCTCACTGACCACTTATCCCTGATATGATATGATATCGACTGAGATGGAGAAAAATACCAACCACACAGAGACAGACTCAAGTGGCTCGATATTATTGTGTAATAGTCTCTTCTCTGCCTAACTGCTACTGTAGCTTTTACTGTGGTTCAAAAGGTTGTTTTTCTGCATAAAGTGTGCCTATAAACAGTACATTCGGAAAGTATTCAGACCCCTTGAATTTTTCCACATTTTGTTAGGTTACAGCCATATTCTAAAATTGATTAAATAGGTTTTTTCCCTCTCAATCTACACACAATAACCCATAATGACAAAGCAAAAACAGGTTTATATCAGATTTACATAAGCGTTCAGACCCTTTGCTCAGTACTTTGTTGAAGCACCGTTGGCAGTGATTACAGCCTTGAGTGTTCTTGGGTATGACACCACATGCTTGGTACACCTGTATTTGAGGAGTTTCTCCCATTCTTCTCTGCAGATCCTCTCAAGCTCTGTCAGGTTGGATGGGGAGAGTTGCTGCACAGCTATTTTCAGGTATCTGCAGAGATTTTCGATCGTGTTCAAATCCGGGCTCTGGCTGGGCCACTCAAGGACATTTAGAGACTGTGACTCCCTAAATTCTATTGCGCAACCAGGGCTGGTAAAACCCTGGATCATTGTTATTCTAACTTCCGTGACGCATATAAGGCCCTCCTCCGCCCTCCTTCCGGAAAAGCTGACCACAACTCCATTTTGTTGCTTCCAGCCTACAGACAGACTAAAACAAGAAGCTCCCGCGCTCAGGTCTGTTCAACGCTGGTTCGACCAATCTGATTCCACGCTTCAAGACTGCTTCGATCATGTGTATTGGGATATGTTCCGCATTGCGTCCAACAACAACATAGACGAATACCCTGATTCGGTGAGCGAGTTCATTAGAAAGTGCATTGACTATGTTATACCCACATTCCCAAACCAGAAACCGTGGATTGATGGCAGCATTCGTGCGAAACTGAAAGCGCGAACCACTGCTTTTAACCAGGACAAGGTGACCGGAAACATGACCGAATACAATCAGTGTAGCTATTCCCTCCGCAAGGCAATCAAACAAGCTAAGCGTCAGTATAGAGACAAAGTAGAGTCGCAATTCAACGGCTCAGACACAACAGGTATGCGGCAGGGTCTACAGTCAATCACGGATTACAAAAAGAAAACCAGCCCCGTCCCGGACCAGGATGTCTTGCTCCCAGACAGACTAAATAACTTTTTTGCCCGCTTTAAGGACAATACAGTGCCACTGACATGGCCTGCTACCAAAACCTGCGGACTCTCCTTCACTGCAGCCTACGTGAGTAAAACATTACTCATTACTCGTAGCACTCACTTCCGTCATCATGAAGTGCTTTGAGAGACTAGTCAAGGACCATATCACCTCCACCCTACCTGACACCCTAGACCCACTCCAATTTGCTTACCGCCCCAACAGGTCCACAGACGACGCAACCACACTGCACACTGCCCTAACCCTGGACAAGAGGAGTACCTATGTGAGAATGCTGTTCATCGACAACAGCTCAGCATTTAACACCATAGTACCCTCCAAACTCGTCATCAATCTCGAGACCTTGGGTCTCGACCCCACCCTGCGCAACTGGGTACTGGACTTCCTGACGGGCCGCCCCCAGGTGGTAACAACATCTCCACCCCACTGATCCTCAACACTGGGGCCCCACAAGGGTGCGTTCTGATCCCTCTCCTGTACTCCCTGTTCACCCACGACTGCGTGGCCATGCACGCCTCCAACTCAATCATCAAGTTTGCGGACGACACTACAGTGGTAGGCTTGATTACCAACAACGACGAGACAGCCTACAGGGCGGAGGTGAGGGCCCTCGGAGTGTGGTGTCAGGAAAATAACCTCACACTCAATGTCAACAAAACAAAGGAGATGATTGTGGACTTCAGGAAACAGCAGAGGGAGCACCCGCAGCAGCGCCTCTTCAACCTCAGGAGGCTGAAGAAATTTGGCTTGTCACCAAAAGCACTCACAAACTTCTACAGATGCACAATCGAGAGCATCCAGTCGGGCTGTATCACCACCTGGTACGGCAACTGCTCCGCCCACAACCGTAAGGCTCTCCAGAGGGTAGTGAGGTCTGTACAACACATCACCGGAGGCAAACTACCTGCCCTCCAGGACACCTACACCACCCGATGTCACAGGAAGGCCATAAAGATCATCAAGGACAACAACCACCCGAGCCACTGCCTGTTCACCCCGCTATCATCCAGAAGGCGAGGTCAGTACAGGTGCATCAAAGCAGGGACCGAGAGACTGAAAAACAGCTTCTATCTCAAGGCCAGCAGACTGTTAAACAGCCACCACTAACATTGAGTGGCTGCTGCCAACATACTGACTCAACTCCAGCCACTTTAATAATGGAAATGGATGGGAATTGATGTAAAAATGTTTCACTAGCCACTTTAAACTATGCCACTTTATGTTTATATACCCTACATTACTCATCTCATATGTATATACTGTACTCTATACCATCTACTGCATCTTGCCTATGCTGTTCTGTACCATCACTCATTCATATATTTCTATGTACATTTTGTTTATCCCTTTACACTTGTGTGTATAAGGTAGTAGTTGTGGAATTGTTAGGTTAGATTACTCGTTGGTTATTACTTGTCGGAACCAGAAGCACAAGCATTTCGCTACACTCGCATTAACAGCTGCTAACCATGTGTATGTGACAAATAAAATTTGAATTTGATTTGTCCCAAAGCCACTCCTGCGTTGTCTTGGATGTGTGCTTATGGTTGTTGTCCTGTTGGAAGGTAAACCTTAGACACAGAGGTTCTAAGCACTCAGGAGCAGGTTTTCACCAAGGCTCTCTGTGTACTTTGCTCTGTTCATCTTTCCCTCTATCCTGACTAGTTTCCCAGTCCCTGCCTCTGAAAAACATCACCACAACATGATGCTGCCACCACCATGCTTCACCGTAAGGGTGGTGCCATGTTTCCTCCAGTCGTGACGCTTGGCATTTACGCTAAATAGTTCAATCTTGGTTTCATCAGACCAGAGAATCTTGTTACTTATGGTCAGAGTTCTTTCGATGACTTTTGGCGACCTCCAAGCGGGTTGTCATGTGCCTTTTACTGAGGAGTGGCTTCTGTCTGGCCACTCTACCATAAAGTCCTGATTGGTGGAGTGCTGCAGAGATGATTGTCCTTCTGTAAGTTTCTCCAATCTCCACAAAGGAACTCTGGAGAACCGTCAGAGTGACCATCGGGTTCTTGGTCACCTCCCTGACCAAGACCCTTCTTCCCCGATTGCTCAGTTTGGCTGGGCGGCCAGCTCTAGGAAGAATCTTGGTGGTTCCAAACTTCATCCATTTAAGAATGATGGAGGCAACTGTGTTGTTGGGGACGTTCAATGCATAGGTCATTTTTTGGTACCCTTTCCCAGATCTGTGCCTCGACATAATCCTGTCTCGGAGCTCTACAGACAATTCCTTCGACCTCATGGCATGGTTTTTTCTCTGACATGCACTGTCAACTGTGGGACCTTATATAGACAGGTGTGTGCCTTTCCAAATCTTGTCCAATTAATTGAATTTACCAAAGGTGGACTCTCAAAGATGATCAATGGAAACAGGATGCACCTGAGCTCAATTTCGATTCTCATAGCAATGGGTCTGAATTCTTACGTAAATTTTGCATATATTTTTTTTAAATATATATTTAAATTTTATATATTTGCTAAATGTCTAAACTTGTTTTTGCATTGTCATTATGTGATATTGTGTGTAGATTGAGGGGGAAAATATATTGTATCTATTTTAGAATAAGGCTGTAATGTATTTCATCTATTTTAGAATAAGGCTGTAATGTATTGTATCTATTTTAGGATAAGGCTGTAATGTATTGTATCTATTTTAGAATAAGGCTGTAATGTATTTCATCTATTTTAGAATAAGGCTGTAATGTATTTCATCTATTTTAGAATAAGGCTGTAATGTATTGTATCTATTTTAGAATAAGGCTGTAATGTATTTCATCTATTTTAGAATAAGGCTGTAATGTATTGTATCTATTTTAGAATAAGGCTGTAATGTATTTCATCTATTTTAGAATAAGGCTGTAATGTATTGTATCTATTTTAGAATAAGGCTGTAATGTATTGTATCTATTTTAGAATAAGGCTGTAATGTATTGTATCTATTTTAGAATAAGGCTGTAATGTATTTCATCTATTTTAGAATAAGGCTGTAATGTATTGTATCTATTTTAGAATAAGGCTGTAATGTATTTCATCTATTTTAGAATAAGGCTGTAATGTATTTCATCTATTTTAGAATAAGGCTGTAATATATTGTATCTATTTTAGAATAAGGCTGTAATGTATTTCATCTATTTTAGGATAAGGCTGTAATGTAACAAAATGTGAAAAAAGGGAAGAGGTCTGAATACTTTCCGAGTGCACTGTATTATGTGCCTACTATGCCTGTTGAATGTTATTCTCATATACAGAAATGGGCATACAGGCTGTTGTATGCATTATACGTCTGTTTGTATAGTTTTAGACAAACTGTGCCCTACTTCCCTTTGTCTGACCTCTCGATGACCTTTTATTCTCTAGTTGACATTTTCTCTTTGACCCTGTAGTTGGAGCAGATGCTGGAGGGTAGTGCGGTGAGGGCCCAGAAGCAGCTGGTGTTGTTAGACAGTGAGGATGGCCCACTACCCCAGGGAACTGTGGAGAGGCTCAACATGAGGAGCTGGATCTCCAGACACCTGCACCTCTCCTGCCCATGCAGGGTCTACTACACAGGCACGCACGCAAACACACACATCTGATCTGCCAAAACTGCACAATCAGACACCACCCATAACCAAGTTAGAATTGCCAAATAACCCCACTGTTATTTCTAGTGTCCAACCACTAGAAGTGGTGTGTTAAGCTCTTCTGATTGTCTGTCTCTCCTCTGCAGATAGAGATGTACCCGCTTGTGTTCCAAAAGACAGCTGACAGCCATTCAGACTTTTCACGTCTGCCCAGGGTGCTGACCGGAAATGCCATCGCCCTCATATGGGGGAGGAGGAGACAGGTACGACCCAATGACACCTGATCTCTGACTTCTACATCACTGACATCACTAAGCACTATATATAGTCACTAGTCATTTCTGTGAAGTCATACCATGATGCACTCAAATCACTGACTGCTTCCACATGTAATTTCTCGCTCTTTTAATTTGATCTTGTTCTCATGTCTCTCCTCTCTCTGCTCCTTCTGTTTGTGCTGTTTTTGTGTTTTGTTCAGGAGATGTTTCAAGGTTGGTTCCTCTTGTCTCTCTCTCTCTTGTGTTTTGTTCAGGAGATGTTTCAAGGTTGGTTCCTCTTGTCTCTCTCTCTCTTGTGTTTTGTTAAATGCCTTGAACTATGTGTCTTGTTCCCCTTGTGAAGTGGTGTGGTACTAGTTTTGACATATGTGGTGATGTAAAGCAAGATGCCAACTTGGCAGTTACAATCACTAACAGTGCACATAAGTGGAGATGAGTCTGTTGTGTGAAACCATTTCAAAACATCTGCACTGCAATCTGTTTTTACACCTGCCAGATACAGGGAACGCTGCAGAGACTGGTTAGTCATCAGAACCACCAACATGATGAAAGCCGAGACATTACGTCAATCCACATTCCTTTAAGTTTGATGGGGGAGTGTCTCTCGCTGTGGACCTGGTGGGTGGCGTTTCCATTGGCTCCCTGATGGGGGCGCTGTACACAGAGGACCACAGCCGCATGTGAAAGAGGGCATGAGAGTGGGCCATGGTGAGAAGAACCACAACACCTCATCTAGTCTCTTTCTCAGTTTTTCTTTCCTCAATTCGTTGCGTCCTCCGTCCTCGCCTCCTTCTCAAAATGCATTGGAAGAAAAAGTCAAAGGCGAGGGAGATTGGATATTTTGTCCAAAATACCTTGAAAAGGAGGCAAGGAGGGAGGATGCAAGGAATCCAGGAAAGACAAATGTAGAAATATGAATTTGATCTTCACTCAACCTTTAACTGTCGCCTATTGGCAAGTGTTTACATTTTGGCCAGGATGGTCTTGTGACTTCAATGGGACAAAGTGATCAAATTAAAGGTGAATTATAAGGGTTCTCATCGATTTTTTCGCAGTCTTTTTGATGGTATGTTGCAGGACATGACATCAGATTTTAAAAAGGTGATGGACCTGACCTACCCCATCACTTCTACGTTCTCTGGCGCTGACTTCAACTCCAGCATTTACAGTGTTCAAGGGCAAGCAGATTGGTGAGGACGAGACACCTTCACAGCACAGCTGGAGTTAGTCTTGGGACTAACTGGCAGAGAAAGTGAATGTGAGCCTCTCTCACAGTGCTGTACAGGTGCTGTGTAAACCTAAATATATTTTATTAATACACCTTTAATGGCTTGTGATAATTTGCAATTAATTTCTATGACTTGATATTTGGGTTCATATCGGAGTGAAAGTTGGTTACTACGAATATACAAGCCATTTTTTAAATAATTACTTGAAATGTATAGGATTACTTAGGATGTGTCCCAAATTGTACCCTGTTCCCTATTTAGTGCACTGTTTTTGCTCTTTTCAAACGTAGTGCACTGTAAGGAATAGGGTGTCATTTGGGACGCAACAACAGGACACTGGAGGTGTGAGCACAGTTCAGCTGTCAGGGTGGTATTTGACCTTCGACCCCTGTAGATGTGGCTGCCCTACGTGTGTTGTGTGCATCAGTGAAGAGCAGTGACTACTGCGAGTACATCAGACCGCCCACAAACCGCTACCGCACACTGGAGTTTGGCAAGTTCGACAAGATCCTTGTGAGTCTCACTCCTTGTCTTCGACATGGGGAGTTGGTCTGTCATTCAGTGTCTTTTTTGCTTCCTCTTGCTCTCCCTCTTACTCTAGACCACACTTCTTCACACTTCATCTATCTTTCCTCCTCCTTAGTCAAAAGTGTGAAAAGGATTTAAAGGATTGCCGGAGATTAGCTACATTAGATTCAGCCTTTGTTTGTGTGTGAGAATGATGTGTGTGTGCAGGAGGTGGGTTACCAGCATGGCAACACTGTGTTCGATGTGTGGATTCACAGTGGAGTGGTGGAGATCATGCTGTAGGACCACCACCAGGAGGAGTCTCGTAACACACACAGCAACAACAATGTGAGGGAGGGAGTATCAGGGAGGGAGGGAGGGAGTATCAGGGAGGGAGAGAGTATCAGGGAGTGAGGGGAGGATCAGGGAGGGAGTATCAGGGAGTGAGGGAGAGGATCAGGGAGTGAGTGAGGAAGAGCATCAGGGAGTGAGGGAGTGGATCAGGGAGTGAGGGAGAGGATCAGGGAGTGAGTGAGGAAGAGCTTCAGGGAGTGAGGGAGTGAGGGAGAGGATCAGGGAGGGAGTATCAGGGAGTGAGGGAGAGGATCAGGGAGTGAGTGAGGAAGAGCATCAGGGAGTGAGGGAGTGAGGGAGAGGATCAGGGAGGGAGTATCAGGGAGTGAGGGAGAGGATCAGGGAGTGAGTGAGGAAGAGCATCAGGGAGTGAGGGAGAGCATCAGGGAGTGAGGGAGTGAGGGAGAGGATCAGGGAGGGAGTATTAAAATTGAGAAAAGCCTTACTCACTATTAGAGATGGAATGGCAGACATTTACAGAGTTTTGATGATACTGTTTTTAATGGAGTGCTCCATACCTGTATATGACTAGACATTGTAAAATTGTGTATTTTAATGCGATTGTTCTGAATGATTTCTGTATGAAGCCCCTATTAAAATATACCTGTGCACTGTCTGTCCCATGTGTCCTGCAGGGACCTGTGACCTGTCCCAACGCCTCCTTCACTGACCTGGCTGAGATCGTGTCCCGCATCGAGCTGGCAAAACCTGCTCTGGTAGATGGTGAGGCTGCTGATCTTATCTGCACATAGAGCAGCAGAGTGCTGTGGAGGTCATGGAGGTCCAACAGGCATCAAGGTGTAGGCAACAACAAGACCATAATACCAAATGACCTCTGAGACCTAAGCTATTTGGCAACAAAAGTGCCATCCTGTTTTCACAACCTCACTGCAACATTTTCACAACTTTGTAAAAAGTATTTTATTTTGCCAGCTGGGAAGCTGCGAGCCAGTAGCTAGTTATCTGTTTACTTCTCTGTTGCCATCACAGCTGGAGTAGTTTAATATGTATGTTTTTAGTGCCGCTCTGCTAGCTTTTGACCCCCCTCTTGTCTCTCTTTCATGGGATTGGCTCGCTGCCTCCAGTACATTGCTGTCCTGGGGAAAATAAAATATCGTTTTATTTTTGTCTTCCTCCTTCCTTGTTATTGTTGAACATCTCTGTGAGATGGGTTGTGTTTATGCTGCCACAGAGCAGAGCCACGGAAGTGGTTAGTTAAATGATGATGAATATGCAGCTATGACTAGAGTGGCATTTTGTTACAGTTCCTGTACTTACACTTCTCCTTCCCTCTCGTTCTCCTTCCTTCCTCCCTCCGGTTGTACTTGTACCTCACTCTTTTATTACCCCTATCAACTCTCTTCTTCTCACTACCTTCCTTTCTTCCCTTCCCTCTTTCCATTCTTCCATATGTCAGAGTAGTCCGACTACCCCACAGACTAATAGCAGGAGGCGGTGGGGAGTGCCTACTCAGACATTGAGCTATCCAATCACTACAGCGAACACACCGCTAAGGGGGAGGAGACTGCTGACACAGTGAAGCTTTGAATGTCGATGTTTCTTCTTGGTTTATCTCGGTATTGCATCACTTTCTCTCTCCTTTGAGACTAAAGCCTGAGATCAGCCTTATGACCTAACCACTGTAGCCCCACCTCTTCCTCAGGATGAAGATCTGCTGGACAGGGGGTGCAAACGTCGCCATCCTCCCCGAGGCATTTGTGGGGGGAGGGGTAAAATGTGAACTACAGTGCGTAGGCTGATTCTATATGGTGCTTATGTGCGGGCACATCCAAGGCAGCTGTAAAACACAGCTGATTTGACTAATGAATCATTAGCCTTTACTTACCTCTAGAACTAGCTTAATAGATGTACTCACATGACATTAAGCCAGTCAATGCAGTATATATTTTTTCATGTGTGTTTATCCATACAGTGCAGTATAAAGCAGTGCCTCTATCGCAGCTAATGTTGATGCTAGCACCAGAAGCCTTGCATTGTGTTGTAGTAAATGGAACGTCTCTATCGTACAGATCCCATGTGGTTGTAGCAGTGTGTCCTAAGTAGCACCCTATTCACTTCAGTGCATTATGTAGGGGATAGGAAGCCACAAGAGACGCAACCTGTCTAAAGTCTGAAAGAAGCAAAGAGGCAGCATGTGTTGTGTGTGAGAGCATGTCAGAACCGGAAGGAGGATGTATCATGACTGTGTTAGTGTATCATTTCTCTAACGGTTGGCGAAGTTGATTCTACTGTAGGGTCAATGTATGGTCAGCCTCACAGTTCTGGATAGGGTCCGATTCAACGGTACCATTCATGTGGTACAATAAACAAGGGCATATTGAATGAATTAGCTACATGGAAAGTGCTGTTGGATAATGATTGACTACAGTGAAACAATTACAGATATATGAATGTGGTGCCACGTTTTACAAAATGCATACATATATGCTCAGTGAATGCAACAACGCTTTTTGTGACTTACTGAACTAAACTGGACAACTTGACCATTTCAACATTTCAAGCTGCTCAATGGTGCCTTTTCTGTTGACTGACTATTACATGCTGATTAGTTCCATTTTAATGTTGAGCACAGTTTGCCAATCACCCTGTAAAGCAATGAAGGACTCGTGTACTATTAAGAGTTGCTTCTGTCAATTGTTACCAGATAATGTTTTTGATAATCCAGTGCATAACACTACTCACTAATAATAAACCACTATTGGTTAGTTGAGTGTTGATTTTATATCTCTCTATTTCTCTCTGGGACTAAACACCTCCCTCTGCAACTGGATCCTGAACTTCATGAAGGGCCACCCCCAGGTGGTAAGGGTAGGTAACAACACATCTGCCACGCTGCCCCGTCAACACGGGGGCCCCTCAGGGGTGCATGCTCAGTCCCCTCCTGTACTCCCTGTTCACCCATGACTGCATGGCCAAGCACGCCTCCAACACCATCATTAAGTTTGCCAACGACACAACAGTGGTAGGCCTGATCACCGACAACGACGAGAAAGCCTATAGAGAGGAGGTCAGACCTGGCCATGTGGTGCCTGGACAACAACCTCTCCCTCAATGTGATCAAGACAAAGGAGATGATTGTGGACAACAGGAAAAGGAGGACCGAGCACGGCCCCCATTCTCATCGACGGGGCTGTAGTGGAGCAGGTTGAGAGCTTCAAGTTCCTTGGTGTCCACATCAACAACAAACTAGAATGGTCCAAACACACCAAGACAGTCGTGAAGAGGGTACGACAACGCCTATTCCCCCTCAGGAGACTGAAAAGATTTGGCATGGGTCCTGAGATCCTCAAAGTTCTACAGCTGCACCATCGAGAGCATCCTGACCGGTTGCATCACCGCCTGGTATAGCAACTGCTCAGCCTCCAACCACAAGGCACAACAGAGGGTAATGCGTACGGTCCAGTACATCACTGGGGCCGAGCTTCCTGCCATCCAGGACCTCTATACCGGGCAGTGTCAGGGGAAGGCCCTAAAAATTGCCAAAGACTCCAGCCACCCTAGTCATAGTCTGTTCTCTCTGCTACTGCATGGCAAGCGGTACTGGAGTGCCAAGTCTAGTTCCAAAAGGCTCCTTAAAGCTTCTACCCCCAAGCCATAAGACTCCTGACTCCTTATCAAATGGCTACCCAGATGATTTGCATTGTCCCCCCCCCCCCAACCTCATTTTTACGCTGCTGCCCTCTGTTTATTATCCATGCATAGTCACCTCTACCTACATGTACAAATTACTTCGACTAACCTGTGCCCCCGCACATTGACTCTGTACTGGTACCCCCTATATATAGCCTTGCAACTGTTGTTTTATTGTTGCTCCTTAATTATTTGTTATTTTTAATTTATTTTATTATTATTTATTTATTTTTACTTAATTTTATTTTTGTAAATACTTTAACACACATGTTTATTAACTGCATTGTTGGTTAAGGTCTTGTAAGTAAGCATTTCACTGTAAGGTCTACAAATAACATTTGATTTGATTTGATCTTTGTCCTGATGGGGATGGAATTTGTTTAAGCTGGCCCGTGGCACTGGATGGGTGAAGTTTGCACAAGGTTCAAAGTGATTCCCTTCTTTTGGTAACCTGGTTGCCTCCCTGGCATGAGCCGGCTGCCCTGTTCAAAGCCGATGGTGATGTCAGCTCAAAACAAAGAGAGGTATATTCACGCAAGTGGAGAAATGAGTTAGAATTCAAAGGTTTTCACATGCCATTGATAAACATGCATATAAAACTATCTGTTGACCTTCTGCCTCCCTCCCTTCCAGCCATATGATATATGTTTCGGAATGAGTCGTCCTTCTGCCTCCCTCCCTCCCAGCCATATGATATATGTTTCTGAATGAGTCGTCCTTCTGCCTCCCTCCCTCCCAGCCATATGTTATATGTTTCTGAATGAGTCGTCCTTCTGCCTCCCTCCCTCCCAGCCAGATGTTATATGTTTCTGAATGAGTCGTCCTTCTGCCTCCCTCCCTCCCAGCCATATGATATATGTTTCTAAATGAGTCGTCCTCCTGCCTCCCTCCCTCCCAGCCATATGATATATGTTTCTAAAAGAGCCGTCATGCTGCCTTGAATGACTATCTGTGGTGGCGCAGATACTAGTTTGATTTGAGCAAGGCGTTACGCCATCACTGGTTTAGACCGGTCACGTGGCGGGCCATAGTCTGGTGCACCACAGTTCAGTTTAACTACCCCATTGTGTGTGTACACATGCTCTGTTCTCTGGTTGGTGGGACCTGTGATTAAATCTGATGGGGCAAGACAGAGAGGCCTCTCTGTCAGAACTGAGTGAGGAAGAGCCCTGACTGTCAACTGAAAAGCTGGAACCAGCACACCGACGTCCTCAGACTGCTGTAAAACACACCTTAAACATGAAAGACTTCCCTCACTACAGACAGGGATACCATTGAACACCCCTCACACACACACACACACACACACACACACTTGCATGCTGCGTGGGCTGCCCTGTATGTCTGGGTTCCTCTGTAATAGTGAGGGATTCACTGGGATTGGAGATGCTGCATTTCTCATCAAGTGTACTGGAAAAATATGTTATCTTCCCTGATTTGGCCTGAGTAGACTTCAAAAACACACTGAAACCACTTTATAGGTCCAATGCAGCTGTTATGAAATAGGTCCAATGGAGCTGGGTAACAATTAAGTACCTTACTGTGATTGTTTTTCAATTAAAATGGTCAAAAAGAAACAAACAATTTCTCAAGCAATCATTTTGCTAGGACTGTCTGGGAGTGTCTCAGAAATTAGGTTTGGAACTCTTTCTTATTGATCTATTCAGGCAGGCTTAAACTCCGAACTCCGTCCCACCAAAACAGGCTGAAATTTCATGCAGCCTTTTCAAACAGCTCTTACATTAAAAGGTCATTATTCACAATTTCACAGTATTATTCCAACCTTTTAGAGTGTGGAAATGTTTTGAAAATACAGGAAAATCACATTTGACTGCACTGGGCCTTCAAGATTCAACTAAGCGGTTTGTATTATTCTTGTCCATTTCAGTTCTACTGATAGTATCTAATGTTGGTTGGGTAGGCAGACATGATTGACAGGAGGCTCAATTTGGATCAGACAGTTCGAGCCTTTCTTAGTCTCGATTCAGTTTTGAAATCAGTGTCTCCTATCTCTTACATCTGTAATGCAATGTAGGCTGCGATTCCATTCCTCCAGTTACAGACTTCTTCTCCGTTTCCCTTTAGGGGGAGACATTGTGCCACATAGTGATAGTCCTGAGTGGGGGGAGGGACGGGGAGAGAGAAAGAGAACGAGATGAGGATGTGTAAAGAGCTTGTTTTTTTCCTATTATAGTGGACACAAGCAAGTTGGTGTAATGTGAGGATAAATCGGGCACTGCCGAGGGAGAGGTTTTACACATGTATCACAGTGATGTGTGGTAATGAGGTTTTTCACACTCGCCTCCCCAGGGACGAGGGGAATTTGATGAGGATCTGATGGGGAAATTGGGTCAGAAAGAAGAGAGAGGGAGGGAAAAGGGGAGGAGAAGAGATGGAGAGCAAGCAGAGCGGATGACCTAGACAGGATCAATATGTCAGAGGAAAGAAATCAGAGGGTGAAACGTGAAGGTATTAAAACAGCCAAATGAACAGTCAGTTATGGGAAAATGGGGGTTTGGTGGTCCATGATTTTTGGAAGGTCATGCTTCATGGTCAGACATTTCTCTCTCAGGCACAGACTTTTTGAACTAGGACACAGATGACTTAAACAGGTAGGTGGGTCACTTTCAATGCTTCAGGTATTTTAATACCTCGTTCTGACGCATGAAGACACATATCGAAACACAGACCCATTCACCCTCAATCACTCACCTCCTACACAGACATTGTCACTTACAGTATGTCCATATGTTTACATGCAGGTCAACTCCCACACACCTCCTTCTCTATATTAGTCTCACTCACATAATCGCCTATGCGCCATATTCTGTTCAGTTTAAACCAAACCATTTTTGTTTTGAAGGTAATTAATAGGTTTTTAATTTCAGTCTAAATGTTGGTCATTTTTCTTGGTTTAATTGGGGTGTTGATTATTTTACTATTATGTGCTTCAATCTTTCTCGTTTAATCACAGCCATTGTTTGTGTGTAATTAGTTTGTATCTGTTCTATGTCCTACTGCTTTTCCCCTTCTCAGGAGTTTGAATGGGGGAAGTATTTTTCCTAACAAAATGAGTTTTGATTAAACAATGTGCCAATGTTCCGGCGTACACGTCTGTACAGATACAGTTTGGCATAGAGGAACTATGTCACTGCCTACGTCACTACCTTGTTTCCCACATCCCCCAGACACAAAATAGTAGCTAGCAAGATGGTGATCATGGAGGTTATTTTAAAACTGTGCATTTTGCAAGTGCCTAGTTGCATCAGCTATCTTCACTTAAACCACCTCAGGTTTTGCCTGCAAACTTTTTTTTGAATCGTGATGTTCTGGCATGTCTGCCTCATGATTTGTAGGGGGAGTTGTCTGTCTGAAGTGGACCCTCTCCGGAAATGCTTTTCTTCCCCTTTACGAAGTTACCAAGAAAGTCTGTCATTAATCCCAGACCCCAGTCACTGCTTTTGCCAAGAGTCTGAGTTTTCTGAAACTAGCTATCACTAAAATGGGAAAAATAATCTAGATAACTAACTTGATTCTTCTTACATGTACTACTAAGGTTAAATTATTGGATCGGCATAAACATGGGCGAGAGAGAGTTTCCTTCAACCATATTTTTTGTGCCAGTCTCTGCACTATTCCTTTTAAATCCAAATCACATTGAGATTGACTTTAGAATATAAACCTAACCTACAGTATGACCTGACCCATCATCCAGTATGTATTACTGGCCCCCCAGTTGCAAGAAGTGACAAGAAGTGACACCCCCAAAAAACACACACAAAAACAACATACAACACAAATATCTCCTAGCCTCCTACGCTTTCTGTCCATAACACTAAACTAAACATGTCACTCAATAATATAAAAATGAAACAGAAATATTTTTATACAACTAAAACAATATAAAAATGAGCAAATCATATCTAAAAACAAACTGAAACTGTCACAACCTGGTCTGTTTCACCTGTCTTTGTGCTTGTCTCCACCCCCTCCAGGTGTCGCCCATCATCCCTATTATCCCCTGTGTATTTATACCTGTGTTCTCTGTTTTTCTGTTGCCAGTTTGTTTTGTTTAGTGAAACCTACCAGTGTTTGCTCCCCTGCTCCTGTCTGTTCTTGCTCCTGCTTACTAGTCCTTCCCGGTTTTGACCTTTCTGCCTGCACTGACCCTGAACCTGCCTGCCGTTCTATACCTTGCCCCACCTCACTGGATGATTGACCTCTTCCTGCCCTGACCCTGAGACTGCCTGCCATTCTGGACCTTTTGCCTCCTCTCTGGATAACTGACCTCTGCCTGCCTTTGACCTGTCGTTTGCCTGCCCCTGTACTAGAAATAAACTTTTGTTTCTTCGACACATCTGGGTCATACCTGAAACCTGATAGAAACTAAACTGAATTTCAAAGAAAAAAGAAAGAAACAAAATAGTAGAAAGAAAACATACGCCTCCCGAGTGGTGCAGCGGTCTAACCAGGTGGACTGGGGACAGCCAGGAGTTTTCAGGCCAGGTAGTCCTGAGGCATGATCCTCGGGCTCAGGTCCTCAAATCAAATCAAATCAAATCAAATCAAATTTATTTGTCACATACACATGGTTAGCAGATGTTAATGCGAGTGTAGCGAAATGCTTGTGCTTCTAGTTCCAACAATGCAGTAATAACGAACAAGTAATCTAACTAACAATTCCAAAAAAAACTACTGTCTTATACACAGTGTAAGGGGATAAAGAATATGTACATAAGGATATATGAATGAGTGATGGTACAGAGCAGCATAGGCAAGATACAGTAGATGATATCGAGTACAGTATATACATATGAGATGAGTATGTAAACCAAGTGGCATAGTTAAAGTGGCTAGTGATACATGTATTACATAAGGATGCAGTCGATGATATAGAGTACAGTATCTACGTATGCATATGAGATGAATAATGTAGGGTATGTAAACATTATATTAGGTAGCATTGTTTAAAGTGGCTAGTGACATATTTTACATAATTTCCCATCAATTCTCATTATTAAAGTGGCTGGAGTTGAGTCAGTGTGTTGGCAGCAGCCACTCAATGTTAGTGGTGGCTGTTTAACAGTCTGATGGCCTTGAGATAGAAGCTGTTTTTCAGTCTCTCGGTCCAAGCTTTGATGCACCTGTACTGACCTCGCCTTCTGGATGATAGCGGGGTGAACAGGCAGTGGCTCGGGTGGTTGTTGTCCTTGATGATCTTTATGGCCTTCCTGTGACATCGGATGGTGTAGGTGTCCTGGAGGGCAGGTGGTTTGCCCCCGGTGATGCGTTGTGCAGACCTCACTACCCTCTGGAGAGCCTTACGGTTGTGGGCGGAGCAGTTGCCGTACCAGGCGGTGATACAGCCCGACAGGATGCTCTCGATTGTGCATCTGTAGAAGTTTGTGAGTGCTTTTGGTGACAAGCCAAATTTCTTCAGCCTCCTGAGGTTGAAGAGGCGCTGCTTCGCCTTCTTCATGATGCTGTCTGTGTGGGTGGACCAATTCAGTTTGTCTGTGATGTGTACGCCGAGGAACTTAAAACTTACTACCCTCTCCACTACTGTTCCATCAATGTGGATAGGGGGGTGTTCCCTCTGCTGTTTCCTGAAGTCCACAATCATCTCCTTAGTTTTGTTGATGTTGAGTGTGAGGTTATTTTCCTGACACCACACTCCGAGGGCCCTCACCTCCTCCCTGTAGGCCGTCTCGTCATTGTTGGTAATCAAGCCTACCACTGTTGTGTCGTCCGCAAACTTGATGATTGAGTTGGAGGCGTGCGTGGCCACGCAGTCGTGGGTGAACAGGGAGTACAGGAGAGAACTCAGAACGCACCCTTGTGGGGCCCCAGTGTTGAGGATCAGCGGGTGGAAATGTTGTTGCCTACCCTCACCACCTGGGGGCGGCCCGTCAGGAAGTCCAGTACCCAGTTGCACAGGGCGGGATCGAGACCCAGGGTCTCGAGCTTGATGACGAGCTTGGAGGGCACTATGGTGTTAAATGCCGAGCTGTAGTCGATGAACAGCATTCTCACATAGGTATTCCTCTTGTCCAGATGGGTTAGGGCAGTGTGCAGTGTGGTTGAGATTGCATCGTCTGTGGACCTATTTGGGCGGTAAGCAAATTGGAGTGGGTCTAGGGTGTCAGGTAGGTGGGAGGTGATATGGTCCTTGACTAGTCTCTCAAAGCACTTCATGATGACGGAAGTGAGTGCTACGGGGTGGAAATGTGATAGTCGTTTAGCTCAGTTACCTTAGCTTTCTTGGGAACAGGAACAATGGTGGCCCTCTTGAAGCATGTGGGAACAACAGACTCGGATAGGGATTGATTGAATATGTCCGTAAACACACCAGCCAGCTGGTCTACGCATGCTCTGAGGGCGCGGCTGGGGATGCCGTCTGGGCCTGCAGCCTTGCGAGGATTAACACGTTTAAATGTTTTCCTCACGTCGGCTGCAGTGAAGGAGAGTCCGCATGTTTTAGTTGCGGGCCGTGTCAGTGGCACTGTATTGTCCTCAAAGCGGGCAAAAAAGTTATTTAGTCTGCCTGGGAGCAAGACATCCTGGTCCGTGACCGGGCTGGTTTTCTTTTTGTAATCTGTGATTGACTGTAGACCCTGCCACATACCTCTTCTGTCTGAGCCGTTGAATTGAGATTCTACTTTGTCTCTATACTGACGCTTAGCTTGTTTGATGGCATGCGGAGGGAATAGTTACACTGTTTGTCTTCGGTCATGTTTCCGGTCACCTTGTCCTGATTAAAAGCAGTGGTTCGGGCTTTCAGTTTCACGCGAATGCTGCCATCAATCCACAGTTTCTAGTTTGGGAATGTTTTAATCGTTGCTATGGGAATGACATCTTCAACGCACATTCTAATGAACTCGCTCACCGAATCAGCGTATTCGTCAATGTTGTTGTCTGACGCAATACGAAACATATCCCAGTCCACGTGATGGAAGCAGTCTTGGAGTGTGGAATCAGATTGGTCGGACCTATTAGGGGAGGGTTTGGCCACTGGGGCTTTACTTGGCTTTACACGGTCTAGCAACTCCTAGTGGCGGGCCGGGTGCCTGCAGGCTGACCTCGGTCATCAGTTGAACAGTGTTTACTCCGACACATTGGTGTAGCTGGCTTCCGGGTGAAGCGGGTGGGTGTTAAGAAGCGGCGCATTGTGGGTCATGTTTCGGAGGACGCATGACTCAACCTTCGTCTCTCCTGAACCCGTTGGGGAGTTGTAGCGATGAGACAAGATCGCAATTGGAGAGAAAAAGGGGGTAAAAAAATAGATATACATTCTAGTAAATAATATAAAACCCCAAAACTATAAAAACCTTGGCGCATGCGCTTGCCTGCACGTGTTTGTTGGCACACTTACTCAGGGGAGGATTATAGATGTGACATTTGAAAAGATGCAGACTGACCGCGTCTCTTCAAGGAGCTTTGAGTGACATTGAGCCTAGGCCCAGAGTTAAGGTCGGCTGGGAAAGTCACTTCATCTCATCTGTAAGATCTAAACATTGTCCTCTGACAGTTCATCTGGCAATCTGCCTGCAGACTTCTGTGCAGTAAGACTCTCTCTCCCAGTGTCTCGTTGTGTCCCAAATAACACCATATTCCAAAGTAGTGCACTATGCAGGGAATAGGATGCCATTTGGGACACAGTCTTATTGTCTGTATTAGTGATAACATGACACCAATATCCCATCACTTGACAGATACCAGAAGGAATCAGTGTTGTGACAAAAGCTGATTGCAATGTTTTCTTCTGAGAGGATGGGTGTATTGATTTGCCTGTTTGCCTCAAGACAGAGTCCATTCATCTATAATAGTGCATGGTTCTGTAGACGGGTGTAGCTTGTTCTGCTGCTCTTGAGGTTCCCATTTGTCTGCAGAGTTCAATACTTCACTTCCATTAGATGAACATGTTGTGGATTAGACAGCGCTTGACTTGTGGCAGGAGCTCACCGGAGCGGAGTACCGGCACCTCAAATGTTCTACTGCTTGAGCTCCTGTTCATCTTAGAATATTAGTTCAAAAGTATTGTGGAGCTACTAAATATAAACAGTACTGGCACCCAAAATGATTTCCATGACCTATTTCAGTCCAAGTCAAGCACTGAGATTAGATTAGTTGGCAGCGGCCATATCTGTATATATATATATATATTACAACATCAGCTTTAAAATCATAACTGATTATTTTCTCTTTCATGAGATACAGATAATTGTTTGTATAATTTGTTTTATAGATATTTTTATAGCTTATTTTATTTATTATTATTATTTTCTAGCATTATGGCCCAGGCCAAAGCACTATAAGATTTGTTACAACTTACCACCAGACTTTTGCTGTTGTCCATTATGAGGACTAGCAGCCTGCTCTGTCTGCTCCATGGATTTGTTGTGCTGCAGGTAATTCAAATTGACTTACATTTTTGACTGGATTCAGATCTGTTTGTTTATTTTAATGAGGCTTAAATAAGCAGGATACACAGTTCAACGATGGGAAGTTTTTTTAACCTAAGGTTTAAATAAGCAGGATAGATAATAGACAGTAGCAGCAGCGTGTATGTGTGTGTGCGTGTGTGTGTGTGTGCGTGTGGCGTCAGTATGCATGTGCTATGTATATGTGGGCATATGTAGTATATGTGTGTTGGGATGTCACTGTAAGTCCAGTGTGTGTGAGTAGAGTCCAGTGTGTGTGAGTAGAGTCCAGTGTGTGTGAGTAGAGTCCAGTGTGTGTGAGTAGAGTCCAGTGTGTGTGTGCATCGAGTCAGTGCAAGAGAGTTAGTTTAAAAAAGGGTCAATGTACATAGTCCCAAAAAGCTCTTACAATCTCAAGTCAGAATTAGACATTTCTCAAATGTCAAATTCCAAAGTGTTTAAGGTTACGTTTAGGCATTAAGTCCGCATTTTTAAGGTTAGGGTTAAGTTTAGGCATTAACGCCAAAATCTTAAAGGAGTAATTCACCCAAAACCACTCATTCCTTTAATTTGCAGTCTTAAATACCACTATGTGATAACAATATTTTTTTGTGAATGAATGTTTCATAAGGTTAGATGGTCATAAGGCAACATGGAAAATCCTTGTGGAAATAGTTGTGGAAATCTGTTGCAACTCAAGTCGACTACAAAATCCACAATGCAATGCTCTCTATATGGGCTGGCTGGCGAGCTAGAGAGAGCATTGCATTGTTCGCACACAGATTAATCAACCTCAGAGCAAACCTGGCTCAGTCTGAGCTCAGAGGTGTGCTTAGGTCATTACTGGACCAGTCACCTAATACACTGAGTACACAAAACATTAAGAACACCTGCTCTTTCCATGACATAGACTGACCTGGTGAATCCAGGTGAAAGCTATAATCCCTTATTGATGTCACTTGTTAAATCCACTTCAATCAGTGTATATGAAGAGGAGGACACAAGTTAAAGAAGGAATTTTAAGCCTTGATACAATTGAGACATGGATTGTGTACTGTATGTGTGCCATTCAGAGGGTGAATGGGTAAGACAATAGATGGAAGTGCCTTTGCACGGGGCATGGTAGTAGCTCCCAGGCACACTGGTTTGTGTCAACAACTGCAATGCTGCTGGGGTTTTCAGGCTCAGCAGATTCCCGTGTGTATCAAGAATGGTCCAATCATTTCACCCTCATAAACAGCCTGTCTTATTCAAGTTCTGTGTTTTATGTCTGTCTGTACGTCAAATCCAAGTGGTAATGGTATTGCTATTGATTTATTGATCAACCATTGATGAATTGTAAAATATTTTGCAGGTCAAAGTAATATACAACGAATAACGGGTCAGTTAAGAAACTGTTGCTCTGCAAAGTCTATATTTATATATTGTTTTAGCTTAAAATGAATTCTTTCAGTAGGTGGTATACGGCCAGATGAGTGGTGAAACTATGTATTCTCGCATTTCCTTTCCTCTTTATTCAGTCATCTTATTTCACCCTAGGCAATGACCAACAGTATTCAGAGAGCTAACGATGCAGTGTTCTCCCTTATGGGAGTAGATTAGAAGTAAAAAATTCAAAAGCAACTCTCGTTGAGTAGAGAGCGAGAAAGAACGAGGGAGAGGGGAGAGTTAGAGGGGAGAAGGAGGGAGACAGATTTAGAGCCATGGAGAGAAGAAAATGACAGAGTTGACCTCACAAAAACAAAGTGACTCAGCATTGAGCTCAAAATGGCTGCCTTGATCGCGTCCAGTTTGTTGTTTGTTGCTTATGTCTCCTTCATGTAGTATCCCACATTATCGTTTATATAATACCACTGCATCCCCTCATGTCAGTATTTTCTTTGTTAGATATGGACAACAAGTATTTCAACTGACAACCTTTTCCATTAACAGTGTAAACTTGATGACACTGGGATTTATGTCATGGGTCTTTGAAGGTTTCAGTACCATTTTAACCCCATCTCTGTGTGACCTCTAGTGACACTTTGATAGGTTAAATCATTTGGTACAGTCGGCTCTGGCTGGATGTATACACAGCACAGCAGTAAGAGAGAGACCTATTTCTTTTGGCATCCTTTCCAAAGTGTTTTTTTTTCAAATCAATGTTGCAATGAATAATGCCTGGTCCCCTGTGGAGAGGTGATGAAGACAAGTTGTCTGATGTCTCCATAGAGACCAGTAGAACACTTTGCACAGAGGTTCTGCTAACACCCATGGAGCGGTTCTGACTCCACAGTGAGTCTATAAACTTTTGGTCTGGTCGAACAACTTTCACCACCCATTTAATAGTGATGAAAGTGAAGGTGATAGAAATGAGGAGAGAGGAAGAGAGAGAAAGAGAGTGGGAGTGTTTGGAAAATTAAAGCTAGATCAGAGTCAGAGTTAGTGATTGATCCGGAATTAGAGCTGGTGGAAGAGTGTGTGGTGCTGGGCGACTAAACAAAGCTCCTGGTTGGTTATTCATACCCACTGGTGTTGCTGACTGAAGACGGGAGGTGGGTGGGAGCTCGTCCTTGTCCAAGTGCGTCACTGGGGTTCAGGAGCTTCTAAATACGGAATCTCTTTCTATTACACAAAAGGCACCTTATTCCCTATATAGTACATTACTTTTGACCAGAGCCGTATCGTAAATAGGGTGCCATGTAGGACACACTCACTGATATACACAAGCACAGACAAACATAGCATTGAACTCTGTCAGGAACACAGCATAGGCCCAGACACACACTCACTGATATGCACAAGCACAGACAAACATATCATTGAACTCTGTCAGGAACACAGCATAGGCCCAGACACACACTCACTGATATACACAAGCACAGACAAACATAGCATTGAACTCTGTCAGGAACACAGCATAGGCCCAGACACACACTCACTGATATGCACAAGCACAGACAAACATAGCATTGAACTCTGTCAGGAACACAGCATAGGCCCAGACACACACTCACTGATATACACAAGCACAGCTCATGGAGTTTATTGTAAATAGCTAAAGCACTTTTCCAAGAACAATATTAAAAGGTTGATATGATTGAAGAATGAGTTAGATGTACTGTATTAATATGCATGTCTGGGACATGTCAAGGCCTGTATAATGCAAATAAACTACACTAATGAATATGCCATGTATGTAGTTCGACATGTCAGGTCAATATGATAACCTTTGTACTGCAGACCTGGATTCAAGTACTATTTTAAATCATTTTAAATACTTTATCTGTGCTTGATTATGCTTGCCTGGATAATGTATCAATAGAATAGTGCCAAAACCAGCAAACCCTGCCCATTTGGCTCTCCAGGAATGTTAGAGCAAACCATAATAGTATTTGAACCCAGTTCTGTTGTACCGTATGTGTCACTGTCAGACATGGCTTCCTGTAGGGAGTTGTCTCTCTCTATGCCTGTAGACAGGTACTGTATACTGTATGTCTGTGTCCCAATTATCACCCATATTCCTATTCCCTTTGGGCCTTGGTCTAAAGCAGTGCACTATATAGGGAATAGGGTGCCATCTGTGTGCAGCCAGGCCAAGCCTCAGGGTCTATGGGACCGGACAACCAGTCACCCCCAGAATCTCCCATATCTCATGCCCCTGACAGCCCAACAACCACTCATTAATCTATCTCTCTCTCTCGCTCTCTTTCATCCCTCATTTAATATGCTTCTCCATTCATCTCCACTCTGGATGGCCTGTCACCAGCCAACCCATTCCCTCCATTATTCATTTCTCTCTGCTGTATACCCCTCTCTTCAGCTGACTGGACCATGTCCCTCTTTCTCTCCTTCTCCTCTCTCTCCCACTCTACCTCTCCCATTCTACCTCTCTCTCGTGCCACTCTTTCTGTCTGCTGCTTAGCAGGAGAGAGACACATTCGGTCACAGGGAGTCAATGTACAGAGCGAGACACTGTAGACAGAACTGGCCTTTACCGGTGAGCGGAGCGTTGAGGCCAGGTTTAATCGGATCACCGTGCCCTTTGTCATTTCCCTGTCCTCCCTGTCCTCCCCTCTGCCTGGAGGACATATCTGGGTCAGCACAGACTTCCTTTGTGCTCCTTTGGTTCTGGACCTGTCTCATAGTAGACCTGCTGCTCCCAACAACATTATCCCCAAAATAACATGTGTGTGTGTGTGTGTGTGTGTGTGTGTGTGTGTGTGTGTGTGTGTGTGTGTGTGTGTGTGTGTGTGTGTGTGTGTGTGTGTGTGTGTGTGTGTGTGTGTGTGTGTGTGTGTGTGTGTGTGGAAAATGGAAAATCAGAGTTTTTCAGAGTCAATGGGTAGCCGATATCTGATGATGGCATCAAGCTCCATTTCAGCCTTAGCTGCCAGCTACTCACACACAAGGAAATGTGTTTACTTCTGTTCCAGTCAGAGTGAATGTTTGTCTGGGTAAACAGAGGCAAACAGACCCTAATAAATCTGTCAACATGGGAGAACAGCTAGCCACAGTCACAGCAAGACTCCACACTGTGGCAGGGCCCATTCACACTGGGCAGGCCTCAATGGGCAGGACCATCCAATAGCAAACTAATCACTGTCGTCCTTTACCAATTAACAAACAGGACACAGCACTGGCAGTGAATATGCTTAGAGAGGGTTTGTCCTTATAAAGGAGAGAAAGACTGGAACTCGAGAAATTATCGTTCATCTAATCTTCACCCAAACTGTTCAAAGACAGCTAAATTCACTTATCACCATCATCATCATCATCATCATCTACCCCTCCTCTCTATCTCTTTACTATGCCTCTCCAGCCACAGTCCTCTCTCTCCTTCCCTCCCCTGACTGTTCCTTTTCCCTCTAGTTCACCTCTTGGAGAATCAGGCCATTTCTTCCCAGCCAACCGGTGAGCAGTAGAATCTAATAAGAGAGGGAGTGGGAATCCTCACTGGAGAGCCAATGTTGGGAGAGATTTAGTGGGAATTGGGGGAGGAAGAAGGAAGGGCCCTGCAGTGGCAAGGTGAGACAAGGTGGGGATAGGCATGGACGTCACGTATTGTGAAGGCCTCCCTCTCACACACGCTGAACCTAAATCCTCGGCGGGAATGTCATTAATCCCAAGTGATGGCAGTAATGAGATTGGTGGACTGCCGTAGAGTTATGCTGCTAACAATGCTGTAAATGTAACTTATTCAGATGAGGATGTTTTTATCTATGTTCACAGACCTTATAACTTATTCTACATCGCAGAATATAATGACTGAGGGCCATAAAGGAAATGCATTCATTAGAGCCATGCGAATATTTTTTGACATACTTAACTCATACGGGGAAAAAATAAATTCAAAATATCTTTTTAGATACATTTTTTGGGAAAATACATGAAATATTAGAAATTGGCCCATTTTTATTTTATTTTATTGATTTCAAAATGTATGTAAATACATGTGAAAATATTCTCTTAAAAAAACAAAATTATGTATTTCAGAATGTATTAAAAAAGAATCCACTGCATTTAACATATATTGTGATATACATTTTACATACATTTATATAGTATACTGTATATACATGTTAAATACATTGCATAATATATGTTTGAATGTATTTATAAACATATGTAAAAAAGAATTGCAGTATTACTTTACTTTACATTACTGCTTCCTTTTTTTCACTCTGTCAATTAGGTTTGTCACAAAACAAAGTCAAGGGGTGTGAATATTTTCTGCATTTAAATGTATTTGTAAGAAATATTTTTTTTTAATTAAAATGTATGGCAAATATAAAATATTGGCCAAATCATATTGTAAAGAAATGGTGAATGTCTTAACAATTACACTTTAGTAGGCTCTTTGGTATCACATGCTCTTATGTCAGTCTCATTAAGACTGCAGAACACGTTAACCTTTAATCACAGAACACAACATAACACATTAACTGGTGTCACAATCAAGACAAAAGTGAGACAAAGCCACGCCCCCAACAAGACAGGCCTCCAAGTCTTGTAATAGGCTGCCGTGGCTACAATATATTTTGTCGAAATGCATTTTTATTGTGCTTGACACATACCAAAAGCACTAACATGCATTTAAATGCTTTTAAATTACTACAGAAATGACTGCAAACATGATACATTATTGGTCATGTACAGTAGGGACTTGTGATATGGCACTCACAAACAAACTTGACAAGAGCATTGCAACCAACATCCAATGCGCAGAACCTAACAGGCTGACCACACCACTCGTGTGTGCGAGGGTTGCAAAATATATTTAGAAATCTATGTTATTCAATTATTACACCCACACTGCTCGCGTGCGCCAACGAGCGTCTGCGTTGCCAAGGGCTAAAATAGAAGTCAGTTCTATTTGTGACGCAGATCGCGCTACAAGTCCTGCCTCTCCCATCGGTTTATAGAAGCAGGTACCCACGTGCCATCTCCTCATTGGTTATACCCACGTGGGTGACTGAAAGACGAACGAGGTCAGTGGCAGTAATGCACCGAATTTATGAAAGTTGCCAATCGCAATATAAAGACAAGAGAAGAAAAAGCCTGGAAGGAAGAGAGATGACTAGAAACGATTCGGTTGACTGTTTTATGTGTGGATTAATTGTCAGAGTAGAGAACCTTGTGTATTTCAGGTAAAATAACAACTCAATGTTTATATCCCAGGACAAATTAGCTAGCAACAGCAAGCTAGCTACATAGGACAAATTGCTTTTAAATTACTACAAAAATGACTGCAAACATGATACATTATTGGAACCCAAACCGGCGGGGGTGTGCGCCATAAATGTTTAATGCTAAATTGCCATAAATGTTTAATGCTTTTCGACCTGTCCCCAAATCAATATAATTGGTTCAGAGTTTGTTTTGATATTTGAACCTGTGTGTCGTGATCGCGCTTGGTGTGGGGGGACAAAATACATTTATGCACGATGGCGCACGATGGCGCACGCACGCAGCAGGTTTGGGTTCTGTGTAATGTATACTGGGTCATTCCACATAATGAGTGTATTTTATGTCCCTTTGATATACTAAATAGAAAAGCCTGCTATATGACATGAAGTGCACTTTAATATAGACCACATGAAGAATTTAATACATCTGATTTTCAATATGAATAAAAAAACATGGTAAAGTGCCAAAATTCAACATTTTGACGTGCACCCTCTGTGACCTCTAGGAATATTCTAACTCACTAAACTCACTATTTAAGGTCAACACTGTTACATGAACTGAACTCTCGTTTTAATATGGTGAAACTATTCCTTTTAAAATATAATAGTCAAATCATAGTGTAAAAGTAGATGAGCTGGTTCTACTCTTTCTGGCAATTTTCGTGTGTTTTGTGGTGAAAACTGAGCGAAAACTGAGCGAGTTGAGCATAACACCCTGTTACCCATAGATAGACAGGCTAACACCCTGTTACCCATAGATAGACAGGCTAACACCCTGTTACCCATAGATAGACAGGCTAACACCCTGTTACCCATAGATAGACAGGCTAACACCCTGTTACCCATAGATAGACAGGCTAACACCCTGTTACCCATAGATAGACAGGCTAACACCCTGTTAACCATAGATAGACAGGCTAGAAATGTTTTGACAATTCAATTTTTTTTGTGACTCTTGAATTCAATTGCGCATCCCCACTGCACACAACAAGCTTCCATTCACCCTGTCTCAAGGGATCACGGATGATTTAACTAGTAATTACCAGTTGGAGTGCCTTTCAAAAACTGGGAAAAATCCCCAGATGTGGTAAATTCTCCCTTCCCACTTAGTTACGAACGCACCATAACATGGCTAACCATCCACTGTAGCCATATAATACCACTCATAGATTTGTTCATTATTTAATTAGGCTGAAGAAAAAACAAGTTTTTTTTCAAGAAGTTGAACATGTGCTCTTTATCTCAATGTTAAAATTAGGTGAAATCAAAGTTGTTGTTTTTTACTCACCATCACAATTTAAAATCACTGCCAAAGTTTTGGCTTTGTGGCCCAAAAAAGTATCTCCATTGACCAATATGTAAATAATAATTTAAGTAGCTGAATTAGGAACCACTTTGGCCACCCTGTAGACTAGATTTCATAGCCATGCATTTCACTGTCACTGTCGGGCATTACATGCAATTTTAGTAAAGATGCAAATGTATTTACATGTATCTGAAATACATTTTACATTACATTAAATATATTTAAATGTATCATTTGTTTCGTATGGAAAGGGTGAGTTAAAACCTTTGCTATGTAAGACAGGTGTGTATGTGGTGATGTGAACCAAAGGGTGAGTTAAAACCTTTGCTATGTAAGACAGGTGTGTATGTGTTGATGTGAACCAAAGGGTGAGTTAAAACCTTTGCTATGTAAGACAGGTGTGTATGTGGTGATGTGAACCAAAGGGTGAGTTAAAACCTTTGCTATGTAAGACAGGTGTGTATGTGGTGATGTGAACCAAAGGGTGAGTTAAAACCTTTGCTATGTAAGACAGGTGTGTATGTGGTGATGTGAACCAAAGGGTGAGTTAAAACCTTTGCTATGTAAGACAGGTGTGTATGTGGTGATGTGAACCAAAGGGTGAGTTAAAACCTTTGCTATGTAAGACAGGTGTGTATGTGGTGATGTGAACCAAAGGGTGAGTTAAAACCTTTGCTATGTAAGACAGGTGTGTATGTGGTGATGTGAACCAAAGGGTGAGTTAAAACCTTTGCTATGTAAGACAGGTGTGTATGTGGTGATGTGAACCAAAGGGTGAGTTAAAACCTTTGCTATGTAAGACAGGTGTGTATGTGGTGATGTGAACCAAAGGGTGAGTTAAAACCTTTGCTATGTAAGACAGGTGTGTATGTGGTGATGTGAACCAAAGGGTGAGTTAAAACCTTTGCTATGTAAGACAGGTGTGTATGTGGTGATGTGAACCAAAGGGTGAGTTAAAACCTTTGCTATGTAAGACAGGTGTGTATGTGGTGATGTGAACCAAAGGGTGAGTTAAAACCTTTGCTATGTAAGACAGGTGTGTATGTGGTGATGTGAACCAAAGGGTGAGTTAAAACCTTTGCTATGTAAGACAGGTGTGTATGTGGTGATGTGAACCAAAGGGTGAGTTAAAACCTTTGCTATGTAAGACAGGTGTGTATGTGGTGATGTGAACCAAAGGGTGAGTTAAAACCTTTGCTATGTAAGACAGGTGTGTATGTGGTGATGTGAACCAAAGGGTGAGTTAAAACCTTTGCTATGTAAGACAGGTGTGTATGTGGTGATGTGAACCAAAGGGTGAGTTAAAACCTTTGCTATGTAAGACAGGTGTGTATGTGGTGATGTGAACCAAAGTTCCTCTATACAGTTTTTGTGTTAATGATGTCACCTCTATTCTCATGTATGCTCATGTATGCTCATGTATGCTCATGTATGCACAGTGTCATAATCGTCTAGAAAACACATACACACAGACATAAACACAGTTGTAGAATGCTATATGTTCTGTTGAGAGATAGTATTTGATATGAGACAGAATCTAATTGTGTGTGTGTGATGTTATAGACAGTAGATGGGAGAAAGGCTTATTTGGTACAATGTGTGTCAATGGGAGGTGGTCATGAGTAACTATGGTAGCTAAAGATTCAATCAGCCCTTCTACCTGGCCTAGCCATACATCCAGTGTACGTCCCAAATGGCAACCTATTACCTATATAATGGTCTGCTTTTGACCAGGGCCATATAGTCTTTGACATACCCTCAAACATAAGGCATAGGGTGCCATTTGGAATGTAGCCCCAGTGAGTAACAGCTGATATTGTCCTGCAGGGCCTCTCTATTACTGGACCTGACACATCCATGTAATTGAACCCCTCCAAGCACAGCCACAAATCCACACACACACACACACACACACACACACACACACACACACACACACACACACACACACACACACACACACACACACACACACACACACACACACACACACACACACACACACACACACACACACACACACACACACACACACACACACACACACACACACCGGTATTGATAGGTGTTGTGCTGTTAATAATCTAGGGGTCTGTGTGTGAATGTGTGTGTTTCTGCCTGCCGACGTGGTGCACTGCGCCAGTGTCTATGTCACTTGATTTGGAGGCATGGAGAAGACAGTGGGAATACGAGTGCTGGGGCGAGGAGAAGTCTGAGTGGGGATATGAATGTTTGACCTTACCTCAAGGAGCTTAGCCTCTACTCTGAGTTTTATCTGGTTTAAAGCAAATCCCTATTTAAAGGGATCTTGATTCTACAGTATGTGATAAAAATACAGGTTGTATCCAAAATGGCACCCTATTGTACCCTACTTCTGACCAGAGCCCTATGGGCTGTGCTCAAAAGTAGGCCATTATATAGGGATACAGACAAAGACAGAGTTCCAGCTGGCGTGGTGAGTAGAACTCAGGTTCAGGAGGGGAATCCTGGGCTTTGTCAGTGCTCAGCGGGGCTGTGGGCTTTTCTTTCTCATCATGAGAAGCAATTTAGACCTTTAACCACCCTCATCATCTCCAGGACCTCCAGCCCATCCACCACTGTCACACTGGAGAATATCACAGGGAGGCGGAAGGACAGGGGTTGTCATGACTGTCCACGAGAATCCAAATGGGTCAGATCAGGTTTGCAATGAATAACTTCAATCATATCCCCTCTCACCCTAGAGAGGGAAGTAAATAACTAGTGGGGGTCAACAAATCCCACCATGTTGTAAATCAAGGGAGAAGATTCAAGTGTGCGCTTTCATGATTCACCAAAGTTCTTGTTTCAACAGACTTTTTCCTGCTGAAACTCTAACATGTTCAAAAGCGAATACTGGAACAATACTTCTAACATAGAACATGGGGAATGGTCAGAAGCAATCTATAGAGCACTAATGTCATTTTGTTTGTTATTTTGTGATGACGTTAAAAATTTTATAAAGCAAATACTGTAACTTGGAAAGTATACACACTACATATATGAAGTTTACATACTCCGTGTTGTGCATATAAAATAAAACATTCTGAAAGTGTTTTTGTTAAGAGAGGGATGTGATTTAAGAAGCTATAAGAGATAATTGTTTTACCTAACTTTGCACAGTGAGTAGTTACCGCCTGGAGTGAGGTGAAGGAGCGTGTCAGCCTGCTAGAACCATCCCTTTTGAGCAAAATGTAGGTTGTGGGTTAAGAAAAAAATACATCTGACCAGAAAGCCGTGAAGCTGTAGCTGCAGGTTTACAGTGGTTTGAACTTTTAACTTTTAATCTCAACACGAGGTGGAGAAGTTAAACTCATCTCCAGGACGATCACTGGTATGGCTGATTAGCTGTCCTAAGTAAAGTATCTTCGAAAGCGAATTTAAGTAGCACTATCCTGTTATTCTGCTCAAACTATCCATACGGCTGGCTAGCCTATCTTCAAAGAAGAGTGAATGGAAGGAAAGTCAACCCTGTAGTTCTGTTCAGGACTACACATCAAGTCACCGGATACCGGACAACCACAAAGAAGAACAACAGTAGAAGAGTTGTTGGAACCATTTCGGACAATCAAAGCCTTACAAGCGTGCCGCGAAACGGCCCAACACCCTTTCCAAGGCTGTCCTGTTCACCAAGAGATCCCCAGCAAACCCAGGCATTTCACGTAAATACATTCATGATTTCTTACTCAAAGCAGGTGGCAGTTCGGGTGCAAAGTATGTGGTTACTGTAGGTGAGAGTAGTTTCTGAATGTACCAATTCTAAGTGTTTCTGTCCCTCTCTTTCTCCCTCTCCATCTCTTTTGTAATAAGCAGCCATGTTGTTGTCATTCCGCTAGGGACCTGTTTTCAGCGTATTAAGTCTACAGTAAATAACCGTTGCAGAATGTATGTTTATCCTGTGGTCCCATCTAATTAGCTAGTAAATAAATAATTAAACCAATTTGTGTAGTACTTAATCATAAGTAAGGCTTGGGTTTTTGCAGTGGCAAGGAAGTTACGACTGTTCAGAATGATGATATGATACAAGGTTATGATTAATAAATTCACTGTTTATAGATGTGATAAGTAAAGACCTTTCCAAGTGTAATTCGGGGGAAGGTAACTCTTTAAAAAAACGCTATTGTGGTGCCCCAGATCCTAATGAGTTAATTGTTACATAATTAATTTAATCGGGTAACAATTAAACATAGTTAGTTAATTAGATAAATAACAGTCTTCAGATGAATGTTTAAGTCATGTCACGACAGGGGCGAGAGGGGGATTCCTGTTAACCCACCCAGATTTACAATTATCTGCCCACCACCTTGGCATTCTGCGTAAAAGCATGAGGGATTAAAGGAGAGAGGGAGAGGATTGCTGGGTGGAGGGTGTAGAGGGGCCGTAGGGGGATGACTCACCCAGAAGAAGGACATGGGGCTGGGGTGGGATTGGCCTGGTCAGTGGCAGTGCTTAGCCTTCTAATGAGGTGGCTGTCCATGAGTCATAAATAAATTAACCTGTCTGTCCCAATGTGGGAATCGCATTCTGGCGCCACATCACGACACGGCTGAATGGGGCATGTGGACAGCGGGCACACCACACACTCCTTTATCTATACAATACCTTTAACCCCTTTAAGCATTTCTCTATTCCCTATCTTTCTTTCCACCTGTTCATCTCTCCCTCTTTCTCCACCTGTCTCGATTTCAGTCTGTCCCATTGAGATAGTTAGAGATAGTTAGTAACCTGCAGTTATGGAATGTTTGTTCACAAGTATAATTCATAGGCTGATCCCTCCTGATAACCTGGATGGAATTAAGCCATAGGAAGTCCCACCCAATTGACTACTTCAAAATAGTTACAGTCCTAAATGGCACTGCCCATACTAAAACAGGCTTTTGGGCAGTAGAGTCCTCTATCTATCTCTACGATTGGTCGCTCTCTCCCTCTTTCACTTCCAGTTATCCTCTCTTTGATCTCTTTCTTTTATTCTGCTCTTTTTCCATGTATTGTGTTCAACTATCTTGTCCTAATTGTGGCTCAGTAGTCCAGTAGGATTGTACTCTGCTAACCTCTCTAAGAGCCAAAGCCTGATCCGCAGTTCCACATGGTCAGGTCAGCTGAGGCTATGGCAGGCCTATCTATCGTTGATGAGTAGGTCACCCCAGCATTAGTATTCATCATAAAGTACATCACAGTTAAATGATTTCCACCTGAGTGAAGGCATCTCCATCCCATTCCAAATCGAATAAATAAACTACTGACTGACACATTCAATTAAATCAAAAGCTTGTTTGGATGACATTCACATAATTGCCAATTATTTGCTTATGCAAATCAAACGGTTCGTTGGAGTTATTGGCAGCTTGTCTGACTCAGTTGGTAGCGTAAATATCAGAAGGTTGACATCTGGTCCAGCCCAGAGAAAGACAGAGCACTGAGAGACATTGTGATACTGGCAGATTATGCTGCATAAAACCACATCAGCGCTTCTGGATGTGCTCATAGCAGTTGATTATCTACAGTATGCCTGGGCACTGTAATTACATTCACAGCAGCTCATAGCAGTTGATTATCTACAGTATGCCTGGGCACTGTGATTACATTCACAGCAGCCTTATTACAGTGAGATTGATGCCATGTCTAGGCCATGCTATCAGGGGAAGTAGATGAAAGGCTGTTGGCTGACCTGGTTTAGCTGTTTGTTTTCTCTAGGAGCTTTGGCACGATGGAGAGGAGAGCAGGCATAGCCAGGGAGATGAGACCAGCCAACCAGCCCTGTCTCCTACAACCAGCCAACCATGCCTTCTCATATTACAGAATACAGATGGAAAGTGTGTGTGTGTGCACTGTGTGCTTCCGTGTGTGTTTCTGCATGTCATTCCCTTATACTTTTGACTGTTGATTGAGGAAGTAGAGCAAACATACTTGAACAGATGACAGGCCAACTGGAAGCATAGAATTCTGGTTCCATACACACACACATACACACACGCACACACATACAGTGCATTCGGAAAGTATTCAGACCCCTTCTAGTTTTCTACATTTTTTAGAGCCTTATTCTAAAAATGATTAAATTTCAAAAAACCACATCATTTTACACACAATAGCAACAAAATGACAAAACTAAAACATGTTTTTAGACATTTTTGCAAATTTGTGGGGGGAAAAAACAGAAATACGTTATTTACATAAGTATTCATAAGTATTTCCTTTCTATGAGACTGGAAATTAAGCTCAGGTGCATCCTGTTTCCATTGACCATCCTTGAGATGTTTCTACAACTTCATTGCAGTCCACGTGTTAAATTCAATTGATTGGATATGATTTGGAAAGGCACACACGTGTCTATATAAGGTCCCACAGTTGACAATGCATATCAGAACAAAAACCAAGCCATGAGGTCCAAAATAACTGTCCGTAGAGCTCAGAGAGGATTGTGTCAAGGCACCGATCTGGGGAAGGGTACCAAAACATTTCTGCAGAATTGAAAGTCCCCAAGAACACAGTGGCCTCCATCATTCTAAAATGGAAGAAGTTTGGAACCAAGACTCTTCCGAGAGCTGGCCGTCCGGGCCAAACTGAGAAATTGGGGAAGAAAGGCCTTAGTCAGGGAGGTGACCAATAACACGATGGTTACTCTGACAGAGCTCCAGAGTTCCTCTATGGAGATGGGAGAACCTTCCAGAAGGACAGCCATCTCTCTGCAGCACTCCATCAATCAGGCCTTTATGGTAGAGTGGCCAGACAGACGCCACTCCTCAGTAAAAGGCACATGACAGCCCGCTTGGAGTTTGTCAAAAAGACACTCAGACCATGAGAAATAAGATTCTCTGGTCTGATGAAACCAAGATTGAACTCTTTGGCCTGAATACCAAGCATCACGTCTGGAGGAAACCTGGCACCATCTCTACAGTGAAACATGGTGGTGGCAGCATAATGCTGTGGGATGTTTTTCAGCGGCAGGGACTGGGAGACTAGTCAGGATAGTCAGCGATCCTTTATGAAAACCTGCTCTAGATTACTCAGGACCTCACACTGAGGCAAAGGTTTACCTTCCAACAGGACAATGACCCTAAGCACACAGCCAAGACAACCCAGGAGTGGCTTCGGGACAAGTCTCTGTCCTTGAGTGCCCCAGTCAGAGCCCAGACATGAACCAGATCGAACATCTCTGGAGAGACCTGAAAATAGCTGTGCAGCAACGCTCCCCATCCAAGCTGACAGAGTGTGAGATGATCTGCAGAGAATAATGGGAGAAACTCCCCAAATACAGGTGTGCCAAGCTTGTAGCATCATACCCAAGAAGACTTGAGGCTGTAATCACTGTCAAAGGTGCTTCAACAAAGTACTGAGTAAAGGGTTTGAATTATTATTTAAATGTGATATTGTGTTGTGTATTTGTTTTACATTTGAAAAATGTGTATGTTTTTTTGTTTGTTGCTTTGTCATTATGGGGTATTGTGATGTCAATATGGGGTATTGTGATGTCATTATGGGGTATTGTGATGTCATTATGGGGTATTGTGATGTCATTATGGGGTATTGTGTGTAAATTGATGAAGAAAAAAATGATTGAATCAATTTCAGAATAAGGCTGCAACGTAACAAAATGTGAAAAAAGTCCAGGGGTCTGAATCCTTTCCGAATTGCACTGTGTACACACGCACAAAATCACTTTCTCACTTCCTGCCCGCCGATTGCACTATCCATCATGTCTGAGAAAATCTTTCCTCCTTGGGCACACTTCGTTTTAATCTCATCCCTCCTTTTCTGTAATTTGACCTGCTGCCATCTATCTCCTCTGGCCATCCCCTCTCTCTTTCTCCTGTCAGGTGACCTCTGCCCTCTGAGATAAATACATCCATAGTTCTCTTCATGTTGGTGAAGAACCATTTAACTGCATTCTATGATGATGTAGATATCTTCATTTGCATCCTTTATTTATTTATTTGTGAAATTTCTATATAAGGAAAGATAGCAGAACGGAGGTATTGAACAGTAAACAAAACCAGACAAGCCATCAATAAGGTAGACATACAGTATATCTTGTTTCTCTTCAACACTCCCACAGGACCTCAGAGATTTGAACTCTAACTTATGCTGGTAAGCATGGCAGTTCATAATTAATGTCCCACTCTCTGGCACATGCTTCTTTACGCCACAGTCTGTCCTTTGAGTCTTTTTCTCAGTCTTTTCTAATTCCATCCACCTCTTTATTACCTTCATTTCAAAAGACCCTATTTTACAACTCCTGCTGATACTGTCCTAATATGAGCACGTACTCTTCAGAGACTGTCCTAATATGAGCACGTACTCTTCAGAAGACTGTCCTAATATGAGCACGTACTCTTCAGAGACTGTCCTAATATGAGCACGTACTCTTCAGAGACTGTCCTAATATGTAATCCATACTGTTCAGAGACTGTCCTAATATGTAATCCATACTGTTCAGAGACTGTCCTAATATGAGCACGTACCCTTCAGAGACTGTCCTAATATGTAATCCATACTGTTCAGAGACTGTCCTAATATGTAATCCATACTCTTCAGAGACTGCCCTAATATGTAAACCATACTCTTCAGAGACTGTCCTAATATGTAAACCATACTCTTCAGAGTCTGTCCTAATATGTAAACCATACTCTTCAGAGACTGTCCTAATATGGACACAATACTCTTCAGAGGATCGCTTTGTTAGCAACTAAAAGACAATGACCTTCATGTGCATGAGCAGCTCCTCTGAGTGAAATAGAGCGGTGGCGCTCTGGTGCTCCTAACCTATTAAAACTGCCAGGAGATCAAGGTTGTCCTTGTTCAGTCCTGTGGGACTCTCATGCCACTGTCTGTCTGAACACTGTGTGGCAGGCATGCACTGACAGTAGAGTAGCTATCAACATGCACTGACAGTAGAGTAGCTATCAACATGCACTTACAGTAGAGTAGCTATCAACATGCCCATACAGTAGAGTAGCTATCAACATGCACTTACAGTAGATTAGCTATCAACATGCACTTACAGTAGAGTAGCTATCAACATGCACTTACAGTAGAGTAGCTATCAACATGCACATACAGTAGAGTAGCTATCAGCATGCACTGACAGTAGAGTAGCTATCAGCATGCACTGACAGTAGAGTAGCTATCAACATGCACTTACAGTAGAGTAGCTATCAACATGCACTTACAGTAGAGTAGCTATCAACATGCACTTACAGTAGAGTAGCTATCAACATGCACTTACAGTAGAGTAGCTATCAACATGCACTGACAGTAGAGTAGCTATCAACATGCACTTACAGTAGAGTAGCTATCAACATGCACTTACAGTAGAGTAGCTATCAACATGCACTTACAGTAGAGTAGCTATCAACATGCACTTACAGTAGAGTAGCTATCAACATGCACTTACAGTAGAGTAGCTATCAACATGCACTGACAGTAGAGTAGCTATCAACATGCACTTACAGTAGAGTAGCTATCAACATGCACTTACAGTAGAGTAGCTATCAGACCTGTATGTATTGTTTCAGCACTACGGAGAGCGACAACTTTTCTCCTAGTATTACGTTTGGACTTTGATGTTTCAGGACCATGGAAAGAGCGACACATGTTCTCCTAGTGGTATATCTGAACTGATGTTTCAGGACCACGGAGAGAAAAACACATTTCATCCTAGTGGTATATCTGAACTGATGTTTCAGGGGCGACATATATTCTTTCCCCAAGTCAGTTAGACCTGTTGTTTCAGCACCATGGAGAGTGACACACCATATAGCCAAGTGGGGCTGTCTGGATTTTGTTGGGAAATTGTCTTATACTTTCTTTCTTCCAGTCTCACAGAATCTGATCAAGTATAGAAATGCGTCTGCTCTTTCTTTTCAGGACCACGGAGAGCGACATATAATTTCTTACTGGCAATGAGATCATCTCAGCTCTCCCAAATCTAATTACGATGTATGGTTGAGAGCAAGATTTTCCCCATAATTTCTGATCATGTTAGATCTGAGATCACCTTGGTTGAAGGAGGAAGGATGGATGTCATTTCAAAGTACTCAATGGGGCAGAGTAAAGTGAGAGCGACACTCCAGCCATGCACTAGACTGGTAGAACTACTCCACAGACTCCAATATTGATCAGCAATTGCTTCAGTCAAACACTGAGTGGTTTTGGGGCCAAAGGATATACATATATCTCTGGCAGACACATACATGTCTGCTTTTAGTGAAAGGTCTGGTGTCGGTCAATGGTTGAGGCCAATACAGTAACTGTCTCTTTTCCTTTTCTCACATCTTTCTTTTCTTTCCTCCATTTGTTCTGTCTTTTCTACACACACACACACACACACACACACACACACACACACACACACACACACACACACACACACACACACACACACACACACACACACACACACACACACACACACACACACACACACACACACACACACACACACACACACACACTATCTATTTTCTGCCTGCACTAGTCAGAGCCACACCCCTGACTTTAGACTGTCTTTCACCTTCATTCATCTCTCCTATTTCCTCCCTCATCTGCTGCTCCTCTCCTCTCTTTAGTGTGTGGAGCCACACTGTCCTCTCTTCATTCATCCCTCCGTTCCCGCCTTCATCTGCTGCTCCTCTCCTCTCTTTAGTGTGTGGAGCCACACTGTCCTCTCTTCATTCATCCCTCCGTTCCCGCCTTCATCTGCTGCTCCTCTCCTCTCTTTAGTGTGTGGAGCCACACTGTCCTCTCTTCATTCATCCCTCCGTTCCCGCCTTCATCTGCTGCTCCTCTCCTCTCTTTAGTGTGTGGAGCCACACTGTCCTCTCTTCATTCATCCCTCCGTTCCCGCCTTCATCTGCTGCTCCTCTCCTCTCTTTAGTGAGCCACACTGTCCTCTCTTCATTCATCCCTCCGTTCCCGCCTTCATCTGCTGCTCCTCTCCTCTCTTTAGTGTGTGGAGCCACACTGTCCTCTCTTCATTCATCCCTCCGTTCCCGCCTTCATCTGCTGTTCCTCCTCTCTTTAGTGTGTGGAGCCACACTGTCCTCTCTTCATTCATCCCTCCGTTCCCGCCTTCATCTGCTGTTCCTCTCCTCTCTTTAGTGAGCCACACTGTCCTCTCTTCATTCATCCCTCCGTTCCCGCCTTCATCTGCAGTCGGCCCACATGCTGCCGGCCAAGCTCCTCACAGCTGCCTCACATTATTTACTGCCTAACTGCCTTCAGAGCACACTGATCTGGGGTGCCTTGATCGATTGATTGATTTATTTCTATCCCTTTTGTCTCAGTGTGAGTGTGTGTGAATGCATGTGTGCGCGTGTGTGTAACAATGACTGAAAAAGATTCAATCAACTCCCAAGGACGTGCAGGGTCTTCATGTGTTTCGCAGGCAGGTTGATTTGTGGATTGATTGATTCGTTTTAGAAGGCTGATGGCCCGTTACTTGCTGCTTTGTCTGGTGGCTATGTTTGCTGTGTCTGCCAGTGGAGTGTGTGATTAGACAACCACAATTCCCCAGTGTATCCTTCCCTGTGGGTTAACAATTTGTATGTCATGTCAATCTCTCACTTTGTGCTAGCTAGAAAGCCACTCAACTAAGCACAAAAACATATACTTACAGGATGTGTGCAGACCTTATATCTTGACTTTAGACACCTTAGAATTTCACTAAAATTTACCAAGTAAAATGCAGTCCTCTAGAGACAATGCACTTGCACACACCGGTATGTGTGTACATACATGCTTATTCCTAAGGAATTCACTGTGTGTTGTGGGGGGATGACAACTCCTTATATGGCCCTGCTCAGTTTCCTGTCTACTGCTGCCACCCCTGCCCCTCTTGGATACACACACACACACCTGATGATGACTAGCAGGAGTCCAACCCCCTCCCATCCCATTTTCTCCGTTTTGAGTAATGAAGAGAGAGAGAAAGAGGGTGAGGGAGAAAGAGAGAGAGCACTGTTGGTGCTGTGTATTCTGGGTTACCTCACACATGCACTCTTTAGACACAGTGGGGAGAAGAGGCGCTGAATCTATTGTTTTCTTTCTGAGAGAGCGCTCTGCAGACCTGAAAACACAAAGATTCCTGCCGTAGTGGAATGCCTGTCTTTCCTGGATATCCTTTAACGTTATAGTGTTTTCTCACCGAATTTCTCCATCCTTGGTTTTTCTGGAATGAGCTGTTTCCTGCCTGCGTCGTTTCCATGCCAGCATGGGAACTGTCGTGTCTAAAAGGAAGAATTTAAGAAACGATGCGATATCTTCCGTGGCAGCAAAAGTTAGGTGAGTGTCCTGCCCTCTTTCCCGATCGACCACCCACCAACGGACTAGCCTATCAGTATTGCCGTCCTACTGTAGCATAGATCTGCTATGCTACCAAGTTACTGAACATAGTGTGACATAATAGTGACATTTTGGATAACCAACGAATTTGTGTAATTGCGCGTTTATAAACGCCTCAATCTATTCACAGTGGGTCCTCCAGAATTCTTCCACGTAATATCGTCCGTGCAGGACAGGTAGGCTACAGCTTATAACCACCGTGGAGCAACATCAACCCGTCGCTGCGTCTGCAGCTTGCTCGACATGACTTGGTTGCACAAATAGCGTGGAAGAATCACACAATTTACCGCTTTTGATGCCCAAAGTTGTCTTTGTTCTTATCATTGACGCAAGAAAGTCTCCAAGTGTGCATCATGACGGCGAACATTTCACTGATCTTGGAGAGCTGTATGGTGCAGTACAATTGAAATGCTCTGTCTGGATCTTGTTTACAGACAAAAGTTACATTACCACTATAGCATAACCTCTTGAAGGCTGCCAAATTCAAACATGATATGCAAAAGATGGCAACATCGCCTAACCCATTTATGTTACTGTAGCCTATGTGTCCCACTGCACTGGTGACGTTTCTACAAATATAGGCTCCAACTGGATGGATTAGATATGAAGGACACTTACCATTTACCGATATCTTTATAGAGAAACAATATTTTAACATATTGCACAAATTGGATTTGTAACATATCACACAAATTGCAAAATGCTATGATACGAATTCATAACATATCTCACGAAATGGTTGACGTAGTACACAATTGGATGACGTAGAACAGAAAAAATGGGGACCTGTTTTGGCTCGTGAGCACCACTTTCAAAAGTACTGGCTGAAATTATAAAAAAAGTTAGAGAGTGCTACCGTTCTTGGATGCACTGGTGTTGCATCCTGCGGGCAAATGATTGCGCTATCAATTTATCAATCAGCCGCAATTGACTCGGGAAACTTCGGTGATCAGCCATCACAGTTAGTTATTGCACCGGTAGGACCAGGGCAACAAAATGCCTATAGACACCACCGTTAAGTTATTCAGCAAAGGAAGCAAATTCCTCCACTTGGCAGGTCTCCAAGGCTATAAACCGTGTGGTAGTTAATCTGGGAGATTTCTGACACCCCCTCACCCAGGCTATAATGTCAAACAGCACCGCAATAACATTTGTTCTTAAATTGGCTATGCGCAGGTCTCCTGTGTTCAGTGTCTGGGTCTATCGAGCTGAAGAACCCACAGTTTTCTCAATGCATGTCGTCTGCTTATGGATTCCCAAGAGATGGATAGGTCTGGACTCGATTTGGCCAATAGTGTAATCCATGTGATGACTCCCTTGTACCGTCATGGCTGCTGCTGTGCCTTGGTGAGATTAAATGAACCTTAGAGAAGGTGGACAATATTTAGGTGAGAAGTTCACAGAGATCAATATGCAGTATCTGATTGGTCATACATGAGTTTTCACACAGTAGTCTTCTCTTAACGGAGGTCGCTGAATGACCTTGCAGATGCTGGGTTTACTCCACAGACAGATGTGGGATGGCATTGGCATGGTTACATAATTCTGTGTGTATGTGTGCGTGCGTACGTGTGTGTATGGATATGTGTGTTTGTTTGTGTGAGCCCTCTCTTTATTCAATGCCGCGTGTGTGTGCGCACAACTCTGTGCTGCAGTATTCTCGGTGCACACACACAAAGGGCTGTGACGAGAGAGAGGGGACCTAGAGCACGTAACAATATCACATGGCACACACACACCAATCTCCTGTCTGACACATTGGCATGATCTCTCATGTCATACACTTGACTGGAGTACGAATGTTATGTTAGAATAAACAGTCATACACACCAGAGACAACTGGTCCCTCTCCAGGCTGAGTACACTCATCAGTACAATCATCAGTACACTCATCAGTACACTCATCAGTACACTCATCAGTACACCCATCAGTACAATCATCAAATCAAATCAAATCAAATTTATTTATATAGCCCTTCGTACATCAGCTGATATCTCAAAGTGCTGTACAGAAACCCAGCCTAAAACCCCAAACAGCAAGCAATGCAGGTGGAGAAGCACGGTGGCTAGGAAAAACTCCCTAGAAAGGCCAATACCTAGGAAGAAACCTAGAGAGGAACCAGGCTATGTGGGGTGGCCAGTCCTCTTCTGGCTGTGCCGGGTGGAGATTATAACAGAACATGGTCAAGATGTTCAATGTTCATAAATGACCAGCATGGTCGAATAATAATAAGGCAGAACAGTTGAAACTAGAGCAGCAGCACAGTCAGGTGGAAGTTGAAACTGGAGCAGCAGCATGGCCAGGTAGACTGGGGACAGCAAGGAGTCATCATGTCAGGTAGTCCTGGGGCATGGTCCTAGGGCTCAGGTCAGTTGAAACTGGAACAGCAGCATGGCCAGGTGGACTGGGGACAGCAAGGAGTCATCATGTCAGGTAGTCCTGGGGCATGGTCCTAGGGCTCAGGTCCTCCGAGAGAGAGAAAGAAAGAGAGAAGGAGAGAATTAGAGAACGCACACTTAGATTCACACAGGACACCGAATAGGACAGGAGAAGTACTCCAGATATAACAAACTGACCCCAGCCCCCCGACACATAAACTACTGCAGCATAAATACTGGAGGCTGAGACAGGAGGGGTCAGGAGACACTGACCCTGATCATCAGTACACTCATCAGTACACTCATCAGTACAATCATCAGTACACTCATCAGTACACTCATCAGTACAATCATCAGTACACTCATCTGTACAATCATCAGTCACTCATCAGTACACTCATCAGTAAGCTCCATCCTTCACCTTCATTACTGTGATCACACATCTAACACATAGAATATTCATCCCTCATTCACCTGCATACTGTATGAACTCATCAATCCATGGTCACGCGTATTACTAACCTAATCGCTCACACATACATACACACATACAGTACCAGTCGAAAGTTTGGACACACCTACTCATTCAAGGGTTTTTCTTTATTTTTACTGTTTTCTACATTGTAGAATAATACTGAAGATATTAAAACTATGAAATAACACATATGGAATCATGTAGTAACCAAAAAAGTGTTAAACAAATCAAAATATAATTTAAATTTGAGATCCTTCAAAGTAGCCACCCTTTGCCTTGATGACAGCTTTGAACAGTCTTGGCATTCTCAAATCAAATTCAATTGTATTGGTCACATACACATGGTTAGCAGATGTTAATGCGAGTGTAGCGAAATGCCTGTGTTTCTAGTTCCCGGCCATGCAGTAATATCTAACAAGTAATCTAACAATTTCACAACAACTACCTTATACACACAAGTGTAAAGGAATTAATAAGAATATGTACATATAAATATATAGATGAGCGATGGCCGAATGGCATAGGCAAGATGCAGTAGATGGCATGGAGTACAGTATATACATATGAGATGAGTAATGTAGGGTATGTAAACATTATATAAAGTGGCATTGTTTAAAGTGACTAGTGATACATTTATTACATCCAATTTTTAATTATTAAGTGGCTAGAGATTTGAGACAGTATGTTGGCAGCAGCCACTCAATGTTAGTGATGGCTGTTTAACAGTCTGGTGGCCTTGAGATAGGCATTCTCTCAACCAGCTTCAAGAGGCAGTCACTTGGAATGCATTTCAATTAACAGATGTGCCTTGTTGAAAGTTAATTTGTGGAATTTCTTTCCTTCTTAATGCGTTTGAGCCAGTCAGATGTATTTGTATTTGTTATGGATCCCCCAGCAGCTACTCTTCCTGGGGTCCAGCAAAATTATGGCAGTTTATACCATTTTAAAACATTACAATTCATTCACAGATTTCACAACACACTGTGTGCCCTCAGGCCCCTACTCCACGACTACCACATATCTACAGTACTAAGTCCATGCGTATGTTATTGTGTGTGTGTGTGTGTGTGTGTGTGCCAATGTTTGTGTTGCTTCAGAGTCCCGGCTGTTCCATAAGGTGTTTTTTAAATCTGTTTTTAAATGTAATTGTACTGCTTGCGTCCGTTACTTGATGTGGAATAGAGTTCCATGTAGTCATGGCTCTATGTAGTACTGTGTGCCTCCCATAGTCTGTTCTGGACTTGGGGACTGTGAAGAGACAGTTGTGTTGTGACAAGGTAGGGGTGGTATACAGAGGATAGCCCTATTTGGTAAAAGACCATGTCCATATTATGGTAAGAACAGCTCAAATAAGCAAAGAGAAACGACAGTCCATCATTACTTTAAGACATGAAGGTCAGTCAATCCAGAAATGTCTAGAACTTTGAATGTTTCTTCAAGTGCCATCACAAAAATCATCAAGCGCTATGATGAAACTGGCTCTCATGAGGACCGCCACAGGAAAGGAAGACCCAGAGTCACCAGTATGTCTCTCTCATACACAAATCCATACTTTCATTGTCTGTGTTATACAGTAGGAGCTGGCCTATATTCTTGGTATTCACAGCCAGGCCTTTGTTGCGCGACATTGTGACTAGAGAAAGCTATTAAAAGGGTGCCAGGGTCTGTGGGCTCAACACACAGGAGCTCCAAAGGTGGTCTTGCTTTTCACACACATGCATGCACGTACACACACACATACGCGCACACACACACACACATTCACGCACACAAACAGACATACGCGCATGCACGCACATACATACACACACACCAAACAATCATTATTTCCTCCACACACACACACACACACACACACACACACACACACACACACACACACACACACACACACACACACACACACACACACACACATACACACACACACACCTGCTGGTACACAGAGTCCTACCCTCCTATTCGATGCACCCCGTCCTACTTTCCTCTCCACTGTCTGAAGGGCAGCCAGGACTCTGCAGCTCTGCAAGCTCCTCCTCATATCAAAGCCTTCTTTCTGCAGTGCCTCTTCTCCTGCTCTATCCCACTGAGCTTTGCCCTTTGCCTTCTCTCTTCTCTCCCTCTGTGTTCCAGAAAGATCCCTGCTGGATCACAACACACACTGTACCATGTTCCCTCTTCATCTTAGCTACCTACTTACCTACCTATTTGACCTTCCCCTTGCATCCCATCTATTGATTCAGTGCAATGCTTTGTCTTTCCTTTCGTCTTCCTTTAGCCCACTTCAACCACGCTCAACTCTGAGGCTGTGAGCCTGAAGCAGTGAAACAGACAGTCTCAGGTGAAAGTGTGTGTCCTGTGTTAGTGGGACATATGGCTGCGCTCCGTGGCTCCTCTGTGCTCCTGTAGGCTGGTGTCTGTGTGATGGATGCCAGCTGTGCTCATCCACAGTGGCGAGGCCTCTGTCCGACTCTTCCGTTCCCAGTGTTAGCATCAGGAAACACAGTGTCCCTCTGTGGAGGGAGGGGCTCACTGAATAGCTCCGCCAGGTGACATAGCAAATGACTGGAGGTCACACACACCTCAGCCGGCGGGTGTGCAGACAGCCGGTGTGTGTCTGGTCTCTGAGTCATCAGTCATTACTGTTTACCGGTACTTTTAAACACTCTTGTTAGAATATACCGTCTGGTGAAGAGTGATGCTTCACCTTTTTACAGCACACAGTGCTTATCGTATAGAGGTGGGTGGGGTCGGACAGTTAATCCCATCCCACAGCCACTCTAAATGTTGATTGGACAGTGCAGGCGGCGTGTTAGATTGACGCAGAGAAGATGCAGAAACACACATGCCTTTTACCAAGGTGTGTATGCCTGATAGCATTACACATCACACAAACTGCAGAACCGTTCAAACTGCTGAGGCTAGAGCAATAGCTATCTCACCCTGGCCTGCAGCCTTTTGGATAATGTTTGAAAATCTGTCATCAGGGAACTCCCCAAATCCTTGATCTGTGTATCCTTAAGAAGCGTCATTCGACTGATCAGTTGAAAGGGCATTGGACTACTAGAGCTCTGAAGGATGTGGGTCTCGCACTTCTCACATTCAAAAACAGAATATTTGGGGTTTCATTCAAAGAAATGGCAGGCAGGTTGAAAGGAGTGCCAGTAGAATGAGTCATTGTATTTCTATGGCCAGGGCATTGTCTGTGGTGATGCAGTTTAGCAGATAGACCACGGGCTCAAACTATGTGCTCCCTCACTTCTCACATAATAGTTTTCTCCCTCTCTTATTTATTCCTTTACTACCCTTTAATCTGTTGCTTTTTCTGAGCTAAACTATCCTAAACTAAGTATACTCAAGTGTAAAAAGCTAACATTTCCCTCCCTCTCATTCCCTCTCTTCCTCCCTCTTTCTTAGAGGCTATTACCGTGCTTGCTGTAATTACGGTAATTGGGTGAGATGATACCAATTTCGAAGTAACTCTGACACATGGCAATAAGGCCTGTGACACTGCTGTCATGTTGGGTGCTAATTATGTGCGTGGTTGTGTGTGTGCGTGTGCTTATGTGTGTGTGTGTGTGTGTGTGTGTGTGTGTGTGTGTTTGATGAGCTGCATCGTGGGCAAGTGAGAATTCGCTGCATCACTCAGCGTTTAGGAGGCTGATGTGGCACCTACTCTCTGACGAGGTGACATTTTCATCAGTGCTCTGATCAAGTGCTGGGCCCCTATGCCCTATAAAACACCCCTACAAGAGCCTGCAATTAGAGAGCCAAACCACTCACAATTCTCACGTGGATTTGAACTCAGGGAGATGAGTTATGCTGCTGGTTAGAGAAAACCAATTAAATTAGTGAAACGGTGAGAAGATTTGATTAGCCAACATTTAGAGATCTTGCTGGCCAGCCTATTGTTTATCGATGAGAGGGGAAAGACTGGGGAATTGGTCTGCAGGTATTGGTCTGCAGGTAGACTACTGGAAATCCTGCCAGTCAACTGATGGTCGTCTTCAGGCATTAGTTGTTTGTCCTCTAAATGATATTGAAGTATGTTGTTTCACTGCATTAAGACACAAAGATAAATGAAAGGGAAGAGATTGTGAATTGATAGAGGAAAAGGAACTTCTAATGCATTTAGTCTGTGTTTACGCAAAAAAGAGCTGATCTGATTGATCAAAAGACCAATTAGTGGAAAAAAGATCAGAACTGGACTGCCTGTGTAAACTCAGCCAACATTGGTATCTACAGTGTGATGAAGTGGTGTGTATAACTCTATATTGGCCCAATTAGTGCCTCATGATCAGAAGTAAAACGGTGCCCCCTATTGGCTATCTGCAACAGAGCAAGAGCCAACAGAACAGATCCTATTATTGACCTATACAGACTCAGAAAATACTATATACTGTGGATTTGTCTCCAACGTGTTCTCTTGCACAATGAGACTCTCCTGTGTAGTTTTGACATGAGTGTGTTGCATGTGCCTCTGCACATCTGAATGCAGTATCATGCTTTCTTTCATCCTCTTAATCCCATGATAATACCTCTATACTTACAGAGTTCAAACTCTATACTATAGTAGCATTCTCACCATGACCTTAGTGTAGCTAGAGCCTCAGTGTCTTGGGCTACAGGCATAGCCACTTTTCACCTCCATTATCTCTATCTCTGCTGTCCCTCTGGTTTTCTTTCCACATCCTGCTCTCCCTCCTCTTCTTTCCCTCTCTTGCATCTTTAATATGCCCTTTTCTTCTCTTCCTCTCAGTTGTAATCTTCCTCCCCTCCTTCCTACCCCAAATCCACTACCTCGTCGCTCTCCTCTCTCATGTCTGGTAGCACTCTCTCTCTCTCTCTCTCTCTCCCATTGCCCTTTATGGTTGTGAAGTCTGGGGACCGTCTCACCAACCAAGAATTCACAAAATGTGACAAACACCAAATGTAGACTCTGTTTGCAGAATTCTGCAAAAGAATATCCTCTGTGTACAACTTAAAACACCAAATAATCCATGCAGAGCAGAATTAGACCGATACCCACTAATTATCTAAATCCAGAAAAGAGCCATTAAATGCTACAACTACCTAAAAGGAAGCGATTCCCAAACCTTCCATAACAAAGCCATCACCTACAGAGAAATGAACATGGAGAAGAGCTCCCTAAGCAAGCTGGTCCTGGGGCTCTGTTCACAAACACAATTAGACCCAACCAAATCATGAAAAAACAAAAAGATAATTACTTGACACATGTGACAATACAGAGGCGGATGCAAGATGCAAGCAACGATGGTTTAATGAATACAGTTTACAGCAGCAACAGGACAGACAGACTGTACTCAGACGGAATCCGACCCAGGGACTAGGGCGCATCTTCCGATGATTGCGTGCTGAGAAATCCAGGGGAGTGTGTCCGGATGGGTAGGAGGGAGTACAGCAGATAATCCACACAAGGGCGGTGAGAGATGAGCACGGACACACGACACAACCTCAGAGAAGTAACAACGATCTGACAACAAGAAACACTGGTTACAGAACATATAAAGGGAAGATAAGTGATTCCAGCTGGCACAGACAATCAGGCCGAGATTGGGAACCACGCCCACACAAACACGGGAGAGAGAGAGAGAGAGAGAGAGAGAGAGAGAGAGAGAGAGAGAGAAAGAAAGAGAGAGGGAGGCAGTGGATTCATGAACCGTGACAACACATTGGAAAGAATTTACAAAAAAACAGAGCAAACTAGATTGCTATTTGGCCCTAAACAGAGTACACAGAGGCAGAATACCTGACCACTGTGACTGACCCAAAATTAAGGAAATCTTTGACTATGTACATACTCAGTGAGCATATCCTTGCTATTGAGAAAGGCTGCAGAAGGCAGACCTGGCTCTCAAGAGAGCAAAATTAGGTGGAAACTGACTCCAGAGTCATGATTAGTTTTTCTGAGTGACCCAGTGACGAGATGCTACCAGACGAGCTCAATGCCTTTTATGCTCGCTTCTAGGCAAGCAACACTGAAGCATGCACAAGAGCACCAGCTGTTTTGGATGACTGTGTGATAACGCTGTCGGTAGCCGATGTGAACAAAACCTTTAAACAAGTCAACATTCATAAAGCCGCTGGGCCAGATGGATTACCAGGACGTGTACTCAAAGCATGCGCAGACCAACTGTCAAGTGTCTTCACTGACATTTTCAACCTCTCCCTGACTGAGTCTGTAATACATACATGTTTCAAGCAGACCACCATAGTCCCTGTGCCCAAGGAAGCGAAGGTTACCTGCCTAAATGATTACCGCCCCATGGCACTCACGTCGATAGTCATGAAGTGCTTTGAAAAGGCTGGTCATGGCTCACATCAGCAGCATCCTCCCGGACACCCTAGACCCACTCCAATTCACATACCGCCCCAACAGATCCACAGATGACGCAATCTCAATCGCACTCCACACTGCCCTTTCCCACCTGGACAAAAGGAACACCTATGTGAGAATGCTGTTAATTGACTACAGCTCAGCGTTCAACACCATAGTGCCCACGAAGCTCATCACTAAGCTAAGGACTCTGGGACTAAACACCTCCCTCTGCAACTGGACCCTGGACTTCCTCACCCAAGTGGTGAGGGTAGGCAACAACACGTCTGCCTCGCTGATACTCAACACTGGAGCCCCTCAGTGGTGTGTACTTAGTCCCCTCCTGTATTCCCTGTTCACCCACGACTGCGTGGCCAAACACGACTCCAACACCATCATTAAGTTTGATGACGACACAACAGTGGTAGGCCTGATCACCGACAATGATGAGACGGCCTATAGGGAGGAGGTCAAAGAACTTGTAGTGTGGTGCCAGGACAACAACCTCTCCCTCAATGTGCGCAAGACAAAGGAGCTGATCGTGGACAACAGGAAAAGGCGGACCGAACAGGCCCCCATTAACATCGACAGGGCTGTAGTGGAGCTGGTCGAGAGTTTCAAGTTCCTTGGTGTCCACATCACCAACGAACTATCATGGTCCAAACACACCAAGACAGTCGTGAAGAGGGCACGACAAAACCTTTTCCCCCTCAGGTGACTGAAAAGATTTGGCATGGGTCTCCAGATCCTCAAAAGGTTCTACAGTTGCACCAACGAGAGCATCCTGACCAGTTGCATCACCACCTGGTATGGCAACTGCTCGGCATCTGACCGTAAGGCGCTACAGAGGGTAGTGCGAATGGCTCAGTACATCACTGGGGCCAAGCTTCCTGCCATCCAGGACCTATACAATAGGTGGTGTCAGAGGAAAGCCCATACAATTGTCAGAGACCCAAGTTATAGACTGTTTTCTCTGCTACCGCACGCAAGCGGTACCGGAGCGCCAGGCTCCTCAGCAGCTTCTACCCCCCAAGCCAACAATTCATAAAATCGCCACAGGACAATTTACATTGACCTCCCCCTCCCTTTTGTACACTGCTGCTACTCGCTGTTTATTATTAATGCATAGTCACTTGGCCCCCACCTACATGTACAGGTTACCTCAACTAGCCTGTACCTCTGCACACTGACTCGGTACCGGTGTCCCCTGTATATAGCCTCATTATTGTTATTCCTATTGTGTTACTTTTTATTATTACTTTTTATTTTAGTCTACTTGGTAAATATTTTCTTAACTCTTCTTGAACTGCACTGTTGGTTAAGGGCTTGTAAGTAAGCATTTCACGGTAAAGTTGTTATATTCGGCTCATGTGACAACTAAAGTTTGGTTTGATTTGAAATCATTAAGTGGCTGCAGTTCGCAAATGACATTGCGCTTATCATTCTCACATGCGAGAGAGAGAGCGAGAGAGAGAGAGAGAGAGAGAGGGAGAGAGAGAGAGAGGGAGAGAGGGTGAGAGAGAGAGGAGAGAGAGAGAGAGAGAGAGGGCGAGAGAGAGGAGAAAGAGAGAGAGAGAGAGAGGGCGAGAGAGAGAGGAGAGAGAGAGAGGGAGAGAGGGCGAGAGAGAGAGGAGAGAGAGAGAGAGAGGGCGAGAGAGAGAGGAGAGAGAGAGAGGAGAGAGAGAGAGAGAGAGAGAGGGAGAGAGAGAGGGCGAGAGAGAGAGGAGAAAGAGAGAGAGAGAGAGGGAGAGAGGGCGAGAGAGAGAGGAGAAAGAGAGAGAGAGAGAGGGCGAGAGAGAGAGGAGAGAGAGAGAGAGAGAGAGAGAGAGAGATGGCGATGGGGAGGCAGTTTGCTCTCTCTGTCTCCTCTGTTTTTGTCTCATGTTTTATGGATGATGTGTATCTCCCAGACCACTGTGTGCATCCTGTTGTTGATTTTAATCAAAGCTCCGAGCTGCTGAATAATAAAAAAGGGAAAAATGAAAAAGTATTCAGAAGCTTCAGAAGGGAAGGAGTAATTACCCATAACATCAGACTAGTTTTATTCACACAGCTCCCAGCAGGCCTGACTAATCACACCATGACGAAGTGCACTCGCTAACACACACGCGCATGTGAATGGGCACATACACACACGCATCCACAAACATAGACACAGACACACAAACAGCATTCCAGGGAGGATGCTACTGTTTAGCCAGAGAGGAAGGAGGAAAGTGCAGTGACGGAATCACATTGACACATGCTTGCAGGGTTATTTTTACATGTGCACGGGAGCCGTTTGGCAGTGCACATGTCGAGCCACTCCTTTACTGGTGACACCCACAAACCCAGAGAACCAGACTGTGACTGTTGTGTGGAAGAGCTTAAAGCAGTATGACATCTACAGTACCACAGAGGGGCTCTGAAGTGGATCCTTTTGACTGAGGAAACACTAAGGGGGAGAGAAAGGGAGGAGAAGAGAGGAAGCTTTTCTCTCTGTCTCTCATACTTAAGGCTTCAAGGCAGTCCTAGGGAATGTTCTGTAGGAGATCTCCTGGTATTCCGGAATACCGGTTTCAGCATATAAAAGCATATAATACCAGTGTAAAAATCTGACATGATTATAGCATTGTAATTGTAGAAATATAGGCTACACATGAATCTAATGTTTTCTTTATGTATTTGTTTACATTTAATCAACTCAAAGTTTTGTTGATGTAGCCTAGTTTTAATGTAGCCTAGGCTGTTGGCCGACTGGTCAAATATGATGAGGTCTAGTGAAAATTAAATTAGTTTTAGCCTACCTTAGGAAGATGTCAGGTGGCTTTTCTCTCCCCTTGCACCTGGCTATAGTTGGAATTTGGGAAGGTTATGACAGTTTTTCCTTCATGATAAACCACTTTTTGTGGTGATAGTCACAGGGAACATCAAATTCTCCACTAAACAAACAGACCTAGGCAGAGATTCAGCACCATGGATAGCGCAGTTGATCAATTGCCCCCGAATCTGACCAGTAGCCCATTGTGCGCCCGCTTTGCTTGAAACAATGACCACGTTTCCATGTAGACAGTATTCCGGATAGTAGCTCATATCCCGCCTAAGATCTTATTCGGGATAAGCTGTTTACAAGCACCTTTGATATCCCGCTCATGAGTATCCCTGTATCCATGAATAAACAGAATATTTATAATTTAAGTAGGCTATATGGGTCAAATGGAATAGTAATTGAAATCTGGACACTGACTGTAGGCCTATATCCTCTCACATGTAGTGTAATATCATATGAACTCCTGCAGAATTATGCATTACTTGCAGTGCAATTATTCAACACATTTTCATTGTCTTGGGAACAGTGTGGAGTGGAGAAATGTGATTTCTTTCTTTCAGCATCTCTTGAGAAAATGTGAATGAGCTTGTAATTTGTTATCTTTGACACTGTTATGCAGACAGTATTTTACCCTAATAAAACATGCACCGAAGTGGAACTGAAGTCTTATCAGAAACGTGTTTTGTCATTTTCTCAGCTTTTCATTTGCTTAAAGCCTGTTAAACTGATGACGTGGACATTTTTCCACTGTTTTGGAGTTATTGCGTTTTCCCTCAGGTCCCTAAATGAAACAGACAACTTTACAGGTGTTAGCTAGATTACTAATGCATCCATTCTATGAATGGAAGACAGCATTCTGGTGAGCACTACTTTATTTAGTCTTCTGAATTCTGGCAGTGTTACGTGTTAGCGGAGCTTTGCATGTGAGATGGAGATCAAGATTGGACATTGTCTATTCGTGACTGCGTCTAGAGGTTGTGTGTAGCTTGCACATATAGCAGGCCTGTAGCTGCATATGACTTCGGTAATTTATTTGACATGTACTGTATATTTATAGATTTTTCGGGGACTCAGTCGTGGTCTCAACTTACTGATGAGCGTTAGAATAGTAGAATACACAAGGTGCAATTTCGAAACTTGGTTGTGCATCATCAGTTTTCCTATTGTTATATGTCACTCACGGACAGTCACAGATTAGTCCATGTGTAAGAGGTGCGTAACCGGTGGCAGGGAAGTCAGATGCAGGAGAGCAGAACTAGGTAATAGCCGGAGCAGTTTAATTGCAAAAACCAACGACATAAAGAATAACAAGACATGGGTACAAAACCCGTGGCGCACCAGTCAGCATGTGCACAAGCACTTACAATACACAGTACCACACAAAGACATGGGGGGAACAGAGGGTTAAATACACAACACGCAATGAGGGAAATGAGAACCAGGTGTGTAGGAAAACAAGACTACTTAGACTAGCCAGCTATCTACAGTGATCATCAGCTATCTACAGTGATCATCAGCTATCTACAGTGATCATCAGCTATCTACAGTGATCATCAGCTAACTACAGTGATCATCAGCTATCTACAGTGATCATCAGCTAACTACAGTGATCATCAGCAATCTACAGTGATCATCAGCTATCTACAGTGATCATCAGCTAACTACAGTGATCATCAGCTAACTACAGTGATCATCAGCTATCTGCAGTGATCATCAGCTAACTACAGTAATCATCAGCTATCTACAGTGATCATCAGCTATCTACAGTAATCATCAGCTATCTACAGTGATCATCAGCTATCTACTGTAATCTGGCGGGACGTGCCCTGACCTCCAGGGTACCCCCATGGATTTTGTTAGTCACTCTCACTCAGAAATCATATTAACATGCCATAAGTCATGTAGCTTTAAACTGCCAACACTTCTCACCACCCCCCCATGGCAATTACAATTGAAGGAAATTAGCTGTGAAACTGCAAAACAAAATAGTTCTGTAAACCAAAGTTATTTATTTACCTATTGATAATAAAATACTTTTTCTGCTAATAGGTCCCTCTGTAAGAATTAAACTATAGTTTTAAATCCTGGAGTTAATGTGTAGCAGCTAATAAGCGATGTGTTAGTACAGGGGTTGCCAAACCTTAGAATTTTTATTAATTTAGCAAATGTTCTTATCCAGAGCTACTTACAGTAAATGCATACATTTCATCATTTTTCCCCTCCATACCGGTTCCCTGTGGGAATCGGATCTACAAACCTGGCGTTGCAAGCACCATGTCTAATGATCTTCTTCATCTGATGAGTATTAAAGATCGGACCAAAACGCAGCATGGTAAGTGTCCATTTTAATAAAATATAACTGAACACTGAATACAAAATAACCAACGTGAAACAATGAAAATCGAAACAGTTCTGTATGGTGAAACACAGACACAGAAAACAACTACCCACAAACCACAGGTGGGAAAAGGCTACCTAAATATGGTTCTCAATCAGAGACAATGACAGACAGCTGTCTCTGATTGAGAACCATACCTGGCCAAAAACCAAGAAATACAAAAACATAGAAAAAAGAACATAGAATGCCCACCCTAGTCACACCCTGGCCTAACCAAAATTGAGAATAAAAAGCCTCTCTATGGCCAGGGCGTGACCTTAGAGCTTTTTATGTCTCTATTTCGGTTTGGTCAGGGTGTGATTTGGGTGGGCATTCTGTGTTTTTTCAGGACTGTTTCGGTTATTCCCTTTGTTATTTTGTTATAGTGTTCAGTTTTAATAAAACAAGCATGAACACTTACCACGCTGCGATTTGATCTGATGATTCCTCTTCTTCAGACGACGAATACCGTTACAGAACTACCCACCACAAACGGACCAAGCAGCGTGGTAAAGAGGAGCAGAGGGTTCAGGATTCCTGGACTTGGGAGGAGATATTGGACGGACAGGGACCCTGGAGACAGGAGAGGTGCGAGTGTTAAGCACCAGATCTCCAGTGCTCCCCCACAGCCCGGTTCGACCTGTGCCTGCACTCTGGAGGGGCCGGGCTAAAGTGGGCATTCAGCCTGGAGGAGTGGTGCCAAGGCTGCGCACCAGAGCTCCAGTGCTCCCCCACAGCCTGGTTCATCCGGTGCCTCCTCCAAGCACCAGGCCTCCTGTAGGTCTCCCCAGCCTGGTGGGCCCTGTGGCAGCCCCACGCACCAGACTGTCTCCCGTCTCCTCCCTCCAGAGGCGCCCTTCAGTCCGGAGCTTCCAGAGGCGCCCTTCAGTCCAGAGCATCCAGAGGCGCCCTTCAGTCCGGAGCCTCCAGAGGCGCCCTTCAGTCCGGAGCATCCAGAGGCGCACTTCAGTCCGGATCTTCCAGAGGCGCCCTTCAGTCCGGAGCCTCCAGAGGCGCCCTTCAGTCCGGATCTTCCAGAGGCGCCCTTCGGTCCGGAGCATCCAGAGGCGCCCTTCAGTCCGGAGCATCCAGAGGCGCCCTCCAGTCCGGAGCCTCCAGAGGCGCCCTTCAGTCCGGATCTTCCAGCGACGCCCTCCAGTCCGGGGCTCTCTACGAGGGTGCCCAGTCCGGGGCCCGCTACGAGGGTCCCCAGTCTGGGGTCGGCGGCGAGGGTCCCCGCTCTAGAGGTGCCACCTAAGTGGGCCAAGCCAGAGGTGGGGCGGGGTCTATGTCCCTCACCAGAGCCGCCACCGTGGAGAAATGCCCACCCAGACCCTCCCCTATAGGTTCAGTTTTTGCGGGGGGGGGGGGGGGGAACGTCACGACCTGTCACTGACCTTAGAGCTTTTCATGTCTCTATATTTTGGTTTGGTCAGGGTGTGATTTGGGTGGGAATTCTATGTTCCTTTTTCTATGTTTTTGTATTTCTTTGTTTTGGCCGGGTATGGTTCTCAATCAGGGACAGCTGTCTATTGTTGTCTCTGATTGGGAACTATATTTAGGTAGATTTTTCCCACAGGGTTTTTGTGGGTAGTTAATTTCTGTTTAGTGTTTTGCACCTTTCAGGACTGTTTCGGTTATTGTTATTTTGTTATAGTATTCAGTTTTAATAAAACAAGCATGAACACTTAGCAAGCTGCGCTTTGGTCCGATGATTCCTCTTCTTCAGATGATGAATAGCGTTACACCATGCTCTAGCAACTGAGCCACTCGGGGACCCCTTCCAGCATTGGGCAACATCCGGTGCCATCCCTAGGCGCATGCGCAACGTCTATTTCTATGGGCACAAGCACTGTTCATGACACAAACTGTTCACACCTCTCTTGTTGGTGGAGAGAATTTTGCACATTTAAGGCTTATTATCTCGAATTATACATATAATGTTATAGGGTTGTCATGACTGTCCTGATCAGGTCAGGTTACAGGAGACCACAACCCTACAGATTATCTCTCAACCCCAACAGAGGAGGAGAGTTCTAGGGGTCTGAAGATGTGGGGGTTTTATGACCCCTCACGCCCCTGGTAAATCTCAGGCCACAGACAAATGTCTTTGTCCTGTTACTATGGAGAACCAGCCTCAGAACATTAAACATGAAATAAAGGGACTTTGGAACAATGGTTCCGTCAGCCACAATGGTGGTCATGATGATAGATGGAATATAAAAATGTATGTCATTTTTGTTTTGTTATTAAAGGTTAATAGATGACGTTATTACGAAAACATTGTAATGTGAAGAGTTTTCCTAGTATATGTTTGATGTTTATACATTGTACGTTGTATGGAAAATATCCAAATCAAAGAGAATGTTTTGGGGAAGATGAAATGTGAAGTTAGTCGTCTAAAATCGTATCTGAGTAAAATCTAGACCTTGCCCTCATTAACTTGGTACGCCCAGAGAATTGCCCTAAAGGCGGTTACGCCCACCTCTGACCCGAGGGTATAAAACCTGTGAGTAAAGAATTTACAGAGAAGACTACGTGACCCAAGCTGCAGCCAAGGTCTAAAAAGTCAACGAACCCGGAACGCAACACAAGTTTGAAGACAAATATATATTTTTCTACCTAAGCTACACATGAGTAGCTGTGTCTAAGCGGGTGGATTCAAGCTGGACCCCCTAGCATCCAATCCCAGCGAATCGTGGTATCTAAACGGTTTCATCCCTATGCTGTGAGCTCTGAGCTACAGAGCTGTCTGTCCTCAGAAGACCCCTTCCAGAGCAAGGGTGAGGGAACAGACTCCTAAGCCAAAAGGACGCTGACATCATGAGGATGACCAGAAAGGTGTGCCGGGGAAGTGCGTCATCGAGCAGCCTGAACAGTCCACGCAGAGAATCCTTGGAGGTCCTCCCCAAGTAATTACATCATTATATTCTGACCCATAAGAACGGCAGTTTGGGGCAAGGCTAGGGTTAGAATAGCATAGCTGACAAATTCACCCAAATGTATATTTTTCTTGTGTACTTTCTTTTTTCTCTCTCCTTTTGAAATCCCCATTTTGGGTAACACGCAGTGTGTTGGCCCGCAGTGTGTTGGCCCATTATACTAAGTTCTAATCAATAGCCTAGACTGTGTTTTGTCTATGTGTATCTTTTATCATCATTTTAGCTTTCTCGTAAATAAATATTCAACTAAGATTGGCGTGGTACGAACTCATTGGTGAGACCCGGGTCCGTGCAGATTCACAGACTATATGACGTTCAGAACGAGATTGTAGAGGTAACTGGTTAATTAGCGGCTGTTGTAAAATCGATATTCTGATATTCTTTGAGTTAATTTGGGAAATAGAAACTCAATTAAAACTAGTGTTCCCATGGTGCCCCAGGTTAATGAGTTAATATTTGCTTGATTCAGTTAATCACGCAATTAGAACCTTTTAATCATTCGATGAACAACAGTCGTCAGTCGTCACATTAACTAATACAACGTCACGACAGGGTGCAAAGAAAATGTGGCAGTTTTAAAGCAAATTTTATTGTAATGTCGAATGTGTATTTATCTGATATATCATGGCAACCCCCTATCATGGCAACCCCCTATATATATATATATATATATATATATATACAGTATACAGTATATATACAGTTGAAGTCGGAAGTTTACATACACCTTAGCCAAATACATTGCTCACCCAATTCTTCAGTTTTTGAAATGTTAAAAAAGTTTGAAATATCCAATAAATGTCGTTCCACTTCATGATTGTGTCCCACTTGTTGTTGATTCTTCACAAAAAAATACAGTTTATATCTTTATGTTTGAAGCCTGAAATGTGGCAAAAGGTCGCAAAGTTCAAGGGGGCCGAAAACTTTCGCAAGGCACTGTATATATATATATATATATATATATATAGAAGTGTATGTAACCTTCCTTCTTCAACTGTATATATATATATATATTTGTGTGTAACAGGGCTGAATCTCTAGACCTGCTTCCGACAGGGAGATGGATTAGAGCCAGGGACGATCCTATAAAGCAACATCACTTCCTGTCGGCCCCCTCAACTCGGGGATAAGGCCCTCGCCAGCTTTCTTCTCTGAGAATATAAAATACACATGTACGCAAAGCCACTCACACAAGAACAACCACACGTTATTCATATTGACAACCATGAAAAGACGGACTTGCAAATCCACACATAGAAATTAATATCCAGGGGGAGTGGTTGAAAAACTAGTTTTAATGACTCCAATATATATATATACAGTTGAAGTCGGAAGTTTACATATACTGTACTTAGGTTGGAGTCATTAAAACTTGTTTTTCAACCACTCTCTCTCTCTCGCTCTCTCTCTCCTCTCTCTCTCCTCTCCCCCCTCTCTCTCCTCTCCCCTCTCTCTCTCTCTCTCTCTCTCTCTCTCTCTCTCTCCTCTCTCTCTCCCCCTCTCTCTCTCTCCTCTCTCTCTCCTCCCCCTCTCTCTCTCTCTCTCTCTCTCCCCCCCCCTCTCTCTCTCTCTCCTCTCTCTCTCCCCCCCTCTCTCTCTCTCTCCTCCCCCCCCCCCCCCCCTCTCTCTCTCTCTCTCTCTCTCTCTCTCTCTCTCTCTCTCTCTCTCTCTCTCTCTCTCTCTCTCTCTCTCTCTCCTCTCTCTCTCTCTCTCTCTCTCTCTCTCTCTCTCTCTCTCTCTCTCTCTCTCTCTCTCTCTCTCTCTCTCTCTCTCTCTCTCTCTCTCTCTCTCTCTCTCCCCCCCCCCCCTCTCTCTCCCCCCCCCCCCCCTCTCTCTCTATCTCTCTGAGCCTGCCTGGAGTTGAGAGATAAACAGCTACATTGTAAACTGTGGGTGGCACACACCTATAAAGCAGGCGATTAAGTAAACAAAAACAACAATCTTCTTATCTTTCTCTCTCCCTGTCACTCATGTGTTGACATCAGAGTGTGTCATGTGTGTGTCTCTACAGAGCAGCGCGAGCATTTGGAGAGTACCTGTCCCACACACACCCTGAGAACCAAAACGGATCAGGTCAGCATCCCTCCCTAACTGCCACCGTTTGTTCTCCCTCCATTTTTCTGTTCATTTTCCTCATGTGCTTTTCTCTCTTTTCTTTTGTAACAGCATATTTACTCTATCCTCTAATTGATATGTAAATCACTGATGGAGGATAATGTTCCACTCTCCTATTTTCTGTCCTATCTGCTCTCGATTTCTATTTGTCTTATTCTGTAACTCCTCCATCTCTCTCTCTCTTTCTGCTTCACCTTGCAGCCCATCTCCTGTCTGACACGTTTGTGGGCCCAGACTCTGACTCCCCTGGTGGTGTCCGTCACCACAACAACAACCATCCATATCCCCACGGGGGTTCTCCAGCCCTCCCTGAGTCCAGCCTGGTGAAATCTCCGCTGGGCCACCTCCAGCCCCCGCCCCCCTCCATCACCACCACCAAGACCCGCCTGTCTCTGGAGCGCAGCTTCTCAGCCGAAGAGGACCAGCAGAAGTGTGTGGAGTGTGCCCTGCAGCCTGCCCGTGTCTACACCATCACCGGAGAGCACAGTATGCTGGGTAGCAACCGGGGCAGCAAGGAGAGCCTGGAGCTGGAAGTGCTGAAGGGGGCGTCGACCCTGGTCCAGCCCTCCACCTCCCCCTCCTCCACCTCCTCCCCCACCCAGCACCACCTTCGCCATGGACACCGTGGCAACACTCATCGCGACGATGGGAGCCATCGTCACGGCAACCCTGTTGCCGGCGGCAGCAGCAGCAACCACCACACCCTGGCTGTTACCGGCGGGGGTGCTGCCCACCATGGTCACCATGGCAGCCACCACCACCTGTCCCAGCAGCCCCTGTCAAGCTCGGTCAGCGCCCACAACATCCGCAGCTGGGGTGAGGGGGGAAAGGGGGGCTCGCGGGAGGACTGCAGCCTCAACATGGCCTTGGACTCTAGCGGGGCTCCATCCCGTAGCCAGGGCTCCCTGGATCTAGAGAGCTCCCGCGAGGCAGGCAAGCAACACAGACTCCTTGAGAGGATGTGGAGTGTGGACCGGATGACTGGGCTGGAGAGAGGTGAGCCGGGGGAGACAGAGAGGGAGAGGCGCTGAAATCCAAAGGGGGTTGTGTGGTGAAGGGGGGGTCGATGTTAGTTGGATTGTGGCGTGGTCTGTATTTCTGACTCTTCGTCTCTCCTCTGCTCTCTCTCCCTGTGTGTCTCCCTCTCTCCCTCTGTGGAGTGGACTGGTGCTGTGCCCTTTGAGGTTTCCTATCGTTGCTATAAAGCTTTTAAAAACATACACACTATGTGGCTGGCTGCTACTGTAACTTCCATTCATTATCTCTCTCGCCACAGAGGACAACAACTGGTACCCAAAAGAAAATATGTTCAGCTTTCAGACTGCTTCTACCACCATGCAGGCGTGAGTACCCAGGCCTCACACACACACACACACACACACACACACACACACACACACACACACACACACACACACACAAACACACACACACACACACACACACACACACACACACACACACACACACACACACACACACACACACACACACACACACACACACATATACACACATATAATATTATCAAGCAAACATACCACATAGAGGACCAAACAGTTAGACACACACATATATGTACATAGACTAGTGCACACCCACACACATATATGTACATAGACTAGTGCACACCCACACACATATATGTACATAGACTAGTGTACACCCACACACATATATGTACATAGACTAGTGCACACCCACACACATATATGTACATAGACTAGTGCACACCCACACACATATATGTACATAGACTAGTGCACACCCACACACATATATGTACATAGACTAGTGCACACCCACACACATATATGTACATAGACTAGTGCACACCCACACACATATATGTACATAGACTAGTGTACACCCACACACATATATGTACATAGACTAGTGCACACCCACACACATATATGTACATAGACTAGTGCACACCCACACACATATATGTACATAGACTAGTGTACACCCACACACATATATGTACATAGACTAGTGCACACCCACACACATATATGTACATAGACTAGTGCACACCCACACACATATATGTACATAGACTAGTGTACACCCACACACATATATGTACATAGACTAGTGCACACCCACACACATATATGTACATAGACTAGTGCACACCCACACACATATATGTACATAGACTAGTGTACACCCACACACATATATGTACATAGACTAGTGCACACCCACACACATATATGTACATAGACTAGTGTACACCCACACACATATATGTACATAGACTAGTGCACACCCACACACATATATGTACATAGACTAGTGCACACCCACACACATATATGTACATAGACTAGTGTACACCCACACACATATATGTACATAGACTAGTGCACACCCACACACATATATGTACATAGACTAGTGCACACCCACACACATATATGTACATAGACTAGTGCACACCCACACACATATATGTACATAGACTAGTGCACACCCACACACATATATGTACATAGACTAGTGCACACCCACACACATATATGTACATAGACTAGTGCACACCCACACACATATATGTACATAGACTAGTGCACACCCACACACATATATGTACATAGACTAGTGCACACCCACACACATATATGTACATAGACTAGTGCACACCCACACACATATATGTACATAGACTAGTGCACACCCACACACATATATGTACATAGACTAGTGCACACCCACACACATATATGTACATAGACTAGTGCACACCCACACACATATATGTACATAGACTAGTGCACACCCACACACATATATGTACATAGACTAGTGCACACCCACACACATATATGTACATAGACTAGTGCACACCCACACACATATATGTACATAGACTAGTGCACACCCACACACATATATGTACATAGACTAGTGCACACCCCACACACATATATGTACATAGACTAGTGCACACCCACACACATATATGTACATAGACTAGTGCACACCCACACACATATATGTACATAGACTAGTGTACACCCACACACATATATGTACATAGACTAGTGCACACCCACACACATATATGTACATAGACTAGTGCACACCCACACACATATATGTACATAGACTAGTGCACACCCACACACATATATGTACATAGACTAGTGCACACCCACACACATATATGTACATAGACTAGTGCACACCCACACACATATGTACATAGACTAGTGCACACCCACACACATATGTACATAGACTAGTGCACACCCACACACATATATGTACATAGACTAGTGCACACCCACACACATATATGTACATAGACTAGTGCACACCCACACACATATATGTACATAGACTAGTGTACACCCACACACATATATGTACATAGACTAGTGCACACCCACACACATATATGTACATAGACTAGTGCACACCCACACACATATATGTACATAGACTAGTGCACACCCACACACATATATGTACATAGACTAGTGCACACCCACACACATATATGTACATAGACTAGTGCACACCCACACACATTCACATACATAATATCTCCCACAACAAGCCACAGTTGTCTACAGTAAGTTACAGTGAATCAGTGTGACCTTAGGGACAGATGCTTGTGCAGGTGCTAGCCCTGCTAACAACTGAACACCTGTCTCTCTGGGAACACACTGACATCCCAGCTAGCACATTTGGTTCCTTGGAAGTTGTGGGAACGTACATTTTTCATTTCCCATTGGCTCTGGGAACTACGTTTCCTGACTGGTAAAACTGAACGTTTTTTAAACCTTCTGAGAACGGAAGTGAAAATTTCGCCTGATCTGGGAGCGGAAATGTTAGAGGAAGGTTCTGAGAATGTTTCACTATGGTTCCCTGGGAGGTTTTATTAATGTTCTGAGAACATGTTAGCTTAGTTTGGGCTAATTGTTTTAAACTCCAAGCACAGATAGGACCCATGGAAATTTTTTGCTTAGGCATTAATTATGCAAACACAATTTTTTATTTTTTATTGTGACACAGCATCAGTGAGTTTCAAACCTATGATCTTCTGTTCTTTACCCTTGGAATTAGTCCACCGCGCCACCAGGATGGAGCAAGTAAGGCATCATAAAAAGCTGTTTATTTTAGTCTATTCAAACAGACCCCATTTCAAAGGAAACAAGCCCTCATTAAGATCAGGTGTGGACAATTAGTGGGCGCGCCAACACACCTGAACACACTTAACAAGACAGAGGATAGAGAGAGTTTTGTTATTTTAACATTACTAATGCTTTCTTGCGTTTCTTATGGAACATGTTCTTAACGTTCTGAGACCATGACATTAAGTAAAACCATGAGGAAACCTACAGACAAACGTTACGCTGATTTTAATCAAAAACACTCTCTGTTTGTCATAGAGGGACCAGATTAATATGAGACGATAGGCAAGTTCCTAACACACTAGAGCTCTGTGAGGTGTCCATAGTAATAGGGGCAGACGTTTTGATCAAGAGAGACATTTTCGATAACACTAAACATACAAATATGTATTTTACAGTTATAAGGAAAGTGAAATCTTATAGTTAGTTGTTTTATAATTTGATTATACTATATTTGGAAAGCATATAAGTAATTTGAAGCCTTATACAGTTTTGTTGAATAGGAAATACATCATCAAATATTGAATATTTTAATCATATTTGTACTGTGTACTTGAGCTTGTATCCTCAAAAGGGACTACATCTCAGCAATGTATTCCAAAAACCCCCCAGAAAGGTGAGATTTTAACTTTTCTTGGCGTATGAAGCATTACTACTTATTGTTTATGGCCCTCTCATGATAACTAATTACTTTTGGGGATTATGTAGATTACATTTTAGATTACATTCAGTTACATTTAACTGGTTTTAAATAGAACCCTGAGGAAAGCTGTATGAAACGTTATGCTGAAGTACTGAAATTCCAACAGAAGAATGTCATTTCTTAACATTCTCTGAACTATTTGAAAACATTCCCAATTTCAAACCAAAACATTAACCAAGTTCAAACATGTAACCATGTTTGAACTTTTAGGAAATGTCCTGTTAAATGAAATACCTAAAAAATATAAAAGATCCTTAAATACGCTGAGTCAAGCAACTATCCTGCATGTTTCCCAGAATGTTGTGGGAAGGTTGTATGCAAAATAACCATAGGACAACTACGCTCTCACCAAGATCTAAGAAACATATGGTTCTCAGAACATTATGTGCTAGATGGGATGTCACTGGGACTCAACATCCAGAATAAGCTACAATATTCTCTCTCTCTCTCTCTCTCGCATAATGCTTCCTCTCTCCTTTAATACACACACGTTGTAATAGACCTATAGGATGTTAATGTCTTTCTCTCTCTTTCTCTTTCATGCACTTCTTTCTCTGACCCACTGCAGGATATCGTGAGTATCTTTGACCTGTTGAATCTAGCTTCCCTCCCGCTCTTAAACCCCCTTAACCCTATGACCTTTAACCCCATGACCTGTAACCCTTCCCTGGGCTGAGTGTTTCCCTGGGCTGAGTGCTCTACCAACAGTGAAATCATGTCCTAACCCACTACAACCCAGACATAGCCGTTGTAGTTAGCTGAACCCCTATGCAAAACAAACCCATGCCACTGACTGAAACCTTCACTAATCCACTGCAACTGACTGCAACTGAGCCTTTAGCCAACCCCAAAACCAAGCCATGGAAAAGGGCCTCTGTGCGCTGAGCCGTCCTGAGCCCTGTCACTGCAGCTAAACTTAGCTCTAATCCACACTGCAAGAAGACCCTGGGGCGACTGGCACAGACAGACAGCTAATAACACAAACCCAGCTGCAAGATGCAGACTGATCTGGCTGCTGCACTGTTCTCCCTCACCTCTGGCTGCTTGATACCTCCAACTAACCCACATGATCAGCTCTTCAGCTAAACCCCAGCTGGCCCTAACTTCTGACGCTAACCTCCTTTAACTAACTCAAACAAAGAGCCAGCATCCCAAATCCCCATGATGCAAACCTAGCCGTTACAGCTACATGCCCCAGAGTACTGTGGCTGAACCCTGCCAATACCCCCCGCCTCCCCTCCTCTTCCTCTTGCGCTACATCTCTCACCTCGTGCTAAGCCAGCATTCTCCCTCTCATCCTTTCATTCTGTGCCACGTCCCGGCAGGGCTTTCCGGGGATTTGTGCAGAGAAAGAGGAGAGAGAGGGAGCTGGATTCGGCTGAAGTCATCCAGAGGTACCTACTGTGTTCCTGGCTGGTCAGGGTGTGCTGCTGTGCTCCAGTACTTGCTGACTCTCCCCAGCCATTATCAATAGAATAGATGTAGACTCCCAGGAGGGGTAGAAAATAGCATGAGGCACCATGACGTTATTACTATAAGTGAGAGAAAAAAGTATCTAAATTGTAATATTGGGATGCAGACTCTATGCAATACATTTAAACTCTATATCTGCCATGGTATCCTTTATTTTTCTTAAGCTCACAACCATGTATGTATGGTGTATATTTTATTTTCAAAGTAGATTTGTTTAGGACTACCTAGAAACTAGAAACACTCTGTGTGACCCTGATTTAGCCCACTACAGTAAAAGCGTATTTCACTCCACCTAGCCAGTGTATGTGACAATGAAACATATCTCTCATTTATTCCATTCCAGCCATTACAATGAGCCCATCCTCCTATAGCTCCTCACACCAACCTCCTCTGGTGAGGTTGTACAATAGTATGGAACCTGGCTAGCTCAGCGCTAACGTAGCTAAAAACTCACGACGAGCTTGGTTACTGTATATGAGGCATAGTTAGCGATGCAAACCAGGCTAACTGGACAGGTGACTTTGGGAGTGAACCCATTACCCTGGCAGAGTCCGTCAGATGGGCAGACGGATGAACGGACAGATGTTTTCCCACAATGCCAGGCTGCTGCAGTAAAAAGTCACTGTGGCACGAAGCTAATTAATGGAGGAGCAACACACCCCCATCCCCTCTGTCTTGACATGAAGAGGTGGAGAGAAAGAGAGAGAGATGGAGAGGAGGAGAGGTAGAGAGAGAGAGGGAGTAGGAGCAGAGAGGAGATGGGGAAGAGAGGGAGGATACGAGATAGGAAGATTGAGGGAACGTGAGGTGGGAAGAGGAGAGTGGAGAGATGGGAAAAGAGAGGGAGGACCAGGGTGCATTGGAGCAGCCTTCAGCACACAAGACTCCCAATCAGAATATACACAGAGGGAGAGAGAATGAGGGAGAAAAGGATAGATAGCGCCGGAGGAGCATCGGATCGGCCCTCAGCGCGTGAGCAGCATAGAGAGATAGATGAAGGGAGAGGACAGAGGTAGAGAGAGGACAGAGGTAGAGAGAGGACAGAAGTAGAGAGAGGAGAGAGGTAGAGAGAGGAGAGAGGTAGAAAGAGGACAGAGGTAGAGAGAGGAGAGAGGTAGAAAGAGGACAGAGGTAGATAGAGGACAGAGGTAGAGAGAGGACAGAGGTAGAGAGAGGACATAGGTAGAGAGAGGAGAGAGGTAGAAAGAGGACAGAGGTAGAGAGAGGACAGAGGTAGAGAGAGGACAGAGGTAGAGAGAGGACAGAGGTAGAGAGAGGAGAGAGGTAGAGAGAGGAGAGAGGTAGAGAGAGGAGAGAGGTAGAGAGAGGACAGAGGTAGATAGAGGACAGAGGTAGATAGAGGACAGAGGTAGATAGAGGACAGAGGTAGAGAGAGGACAGAGGTAGAGAGAGGACAGAGGTAGAGAGAGGACAGAGGTAGAGAGAGGACAGAGGTAGAGAGAGGACAGAGGGAGGAGAGCCGGTGACTCATCCCCAGCTGGCTGAGTGGGCGGAGGGGTGTTTTCTCCTTCTCTTTCATCCTCTCATTAGCCGACGACCTGCTGCATGTCTCTTCTGTGGGCATGCAGAGAAAAAGAGGAGAGCTGGTCTCTGTTCTCCATTCTATCAGCTCACACTCATACCATCCGTCATGCAACGATAGTGATGAGGCTTGCTCTTTTTTAGGGTTGAGGGGTTAGGGAATGTTTGAAAAAGCACTGTTTTAATCACAATATAAAACTAGTCTGATCTCTCTCTATCTCTCTCTCTCTCTCTCTCTCTCATATGTCATCCTCATGTCTCACAATTCTCCACCCATACGCGGTAGCTATGTTTGACCCTGTCTTCATTAGACATGTTGTTGTGAAGGGAGGAGAGGAAATGTTTATATATTAGAAATGAGCTATTATACAGAATGAATGGCATGAATAAGGAACGACAGGCTGGCAGTTAAGAGGGGAAAACAGACAGAGCACACAATGATATTGGTTGTTAGTGAAATGTCACTCAAAGCTATGAAGAGGTGTAACGCTGTAAGCTGGTCCATGAAGAAGGCTTCTGTATTTTTCTCTTTGATCTAGGCCAACTATTCCCCAAACTGGGGTACGCGTCGGGGGTACGCGTCGGGGGTACGCCAAATAAAAATGTGATTCATGTCCTTTTTTTTATACAGACATTTTTCTTCACATTTTCAAACAGTCCATTTAGTGAGGCCCGCCTCCATAGAGACACATACCAGAGAGGTACTACACCTGCACCTGTCGACAACACACGTTGTTCTGCTTCCACAAACACATCCAATGCTAGCATCAGTAATTCCACATTTGTTGTTTGCCCAGCTAGCATGGACACTGACAGTTGTGAATCTGATGCAGCCGAAGAGCTACTGCCCCCCGTACCCAGGGAAAGCACCGAACAACAGACAGGGACGTTGGACCATCGAAAAGCTGCAAATATGATGAGAACTACATTGATTTGGGGTTCACTTACATTGGGAGTAGTGCCTTTCCTCAGCCACAGTGTGTTACATGTGCAAAAGTACTATCTCACAACTCGATGAAACCTTCACTCTTGCGCAGACATTTTGAAACAAAACATGCGTTACAGCTGGATGAGTCAACAGACGTGGCGGGCCTGGCACAGCTCCTGGTATAAGTCTGTTACGTTTATGGGGGGTCAACTAAGGAAGACATCCTCTTCTGGAAACCAGGACAACAGGAGAGGATCGTTTTAAAGTACTGGACAACTTTGTGACATCAAATGGACTTTGGTGTTCAAGATGTTTTGGTATCTGTACTGATGGCACAAAAGCCATGCCAGGGAGACATAGTGGAGTGGTAACGGGCGTGCAAGCAGTTGCTCCTGAAGCCACTTGTTGTAACGGTCCTCTTTTGGTGAAGGAGAGTCGGACCAAAATGCGGCGTGTAGATTGCGATCCATGTTTAATCAAAAAACGTAAAACACGAATCAATACAAAACTACAAAAACAACAAACGTGGAAACGTAACGAAAACCGAAACAGCCCTATCTGGTGAAAACACAGTGACAGGAACAAAGACACGAAGGACAATCACCCACGAAACACTCAAAGAATATGGCTGCCTAAATATGGTTCCCAATCAGAGACAACGATAAACACCTGCCGCTGATTGAGAACCACTCCAGACAGCCATAGACTTTGCTAGATACCCCACTAAGCTACAATCCCAATACCAACACCAAAACCCCAAGACAAAACACACAACAATACAAAAACCCCATGCCACACCCTGGCCCGACCCAATACTTGAAGATAAACACAAAATACTTCGACCAGGGCGTGACACTTGTTTCCACTGCAGCATCCACTGAGAGGCTCTTGCTGCCAAGGGAATGCCTGACAGCTTGAAAGACGTTTTGGACACTACAGTGAAAATGCTTAACTTTGTTAAAGCAAGGCCCCTGAACTCTTGTGTATTTTCTGCATTATGCAATGATATGTGCAGCGACCATGTAACACTTTAACAACATACAGAAGTGTGCTGGTTATCAAGGGGCAAAGGATTGACACGTTTTTTAAAACTGAGAGACGAGCTTAAAGTTTTCTTTACTGACCATCATTTTCCCTTGTCTGACCGTTTGCATGATGATGAGTTTCTCACACGATTGGCCTGGGTGATGTTTTTTCTCGCCTGAATTATCTGAGTCTAGGATTACAGGGACTCTTTGCAACTATATTCGATGTGTGGGACATAATTGAGGCTATGATTAAGACGTTGGAGCTCTTCTCTGTCTGCATTAACAAGGACAACACACAGGTCTTTCCATCATTCTATGATTTATTGTGTGCAAATGAACTCAAGCTTACGGACAATGTCAAATGTGATATATTGAAGCACCTGAGTGAGTTGGGTGCGCAATTACGCAGGTACTTTCCCGAAGCGCATGACACAAACAACTGGATTCGTTATCTCTTTCATGCCCTGCCTCCAGTCCACTTACCGATATCTGAACAAGAGAGCCTCATTGAAATTTCAACAAGCGGTTCTGTGAAAATTTAATTTAATCAGAAGCCACTGCCAGATTTCTGGATAGGGCTGCGCTCAGAGTATCCTGCCTTGGCAAATCACGCTGTTTAGACACTGATGCCCTTTGCAACCACGTACCTAATGCGAGAGTGGATTCTCGGCCCTCACTAGCATGAAAACTAAATACAGGCACAGACTGTGTGTGGGAAATTATTTAAGACTGAGACTCTCCAATACAACCCATTATGGGTTATGTGCATCCTTTCAAGCACACCCTTCTCATTAACCTGTGGTGAGTTATTCACAATTTTCGATGAACAAATAAGGTTTAATATGTATGATGGCTAAATAAAGAGCAAAATTATTGATTATTATTATATTATTATTTGTGTCCTGGTCCTATAAGAGCTCTTTGTCACTTCCCATGAGCCGGGTTGTAACAAAAACTCATTCTTATGTTTAATAAATGTATTGTATTGTATTGTGTGTGTGTGTGGCAGGCTTACAATGATGGCAAAAAACACCATTTGAGAGTGTGCTGCCCCTGGTGCTAGAGGGGGCACGCAGCTGGAGGTTGAATGTTTGTAGGGGTACGGGACTAAAAAATGTTTGGAAACCACTGATCTAGGCTACTGGTTCAAACATATCTAGTAAGAAACATCTGACAAAGGGCAATATATACGGTTATGTAGCAACAGGTAGATATATACGGTTATGTAGCAACAGGTAGATATATACGGTTATGTAGCAGCAGGTAGATATATACGGTTATGTAGCAACAGGTAGATATATACGGTTATGTAGCAACAGGTACATATATACGGTTATGTAGCAACATGTACATATATACGGTTATGTAGCAACAGGTACATATATACGGTTATGTAGCAACAGGTACATATATACGGTTATGTAGCAACATGTACATATATACGGTTATGTAGCAGCAGGTAGATATATACGGTTATGTAGCAACAGGTACATATATACGGTTATGTAGCAACAGGTACATATATACGGTTATGTAGCAACAGGTACATATATACGGTTATGTAGCAACAGGTACATATATACGGCTATGTAGCAACAGGTACATATATACGGTTATGTAGCAACATGTACATATATATGGTTATGTAGCAGCAGGTAGATATATACGGTTATGTAGCAACAGGTACATATATACGGTTATGTAGCAGCAGGTAGATATATACAGTTATGTAGCAGCAGGTAGATATATACGGTTATGTAGCAGCAGGTAGATATATACGGTTATGTAGCAACAGGTGCATATATACGGTTATGTAGCAGCAGGTACATATATACGGTTATGTAGCAGCAGGTAGATATATACGGTTATGTAGCAGCAGGTACATATATACGGTTATGTAGCAGCAGGTAGATATATACGGTTATGTAGCAGCAGGTACATATATACGGTTATGTAGCAGCAGGTAGATATATACGGTTATGTAGCAACAGGTGCATATATACGGTTATGTAGCAGCAGGTAGATATATACGGTTATGTAGCAACAGGTAGATATATACGTTATGTAGCAGCAGGTAGATATATACGGTTATGTAGCAGCAGGTAGATATATACGGTTATGTAGCAGCAGGTAGATATATACGGTTATGTAGCAGCAGGTAGATATATACGGTTATGTAGCAGCAGGTAGATATATACGTTATGTAGCAGCAGGTACATATATACAGTTATGTATCAGTACATATATACGGTTATGTATCAGTACATATATACGGTTATGTAGCAGCAGTTGAATGGTCCAATGTTACTTAAAACACTCATCTGACAGACCTAAATTATTTAATAATTTCTTAAATCTGTCACACTTTTTATCTTATTGGTTACGTCACAAATGGCACCTCCTCCCTCTCTCCCCATCTCCATCTCCTCCTCCTCCTCCTCCCTCTCTCCCCATCTCCTCCTCCTCCCTCTCTCCCCATCTCCTCCTCCTCCTCCCTCTCTCCCCATCTCCATCTCCTCACGCCCAATCTGCCCACAGGAACTTCCGGAAGCATCTTAGAATGGTGGGCAGCAGGAGAATGAAGGCACAGAGTGAGTCACAGTGTTACTGTGTGCTGTGTGTTCTCCCAACATGTTCTCCCCCCATCAGTGGTTTTGTCTTGGTTGTCTTTGTGTTTATGCATGGCCCTGTGTGTGATGTGCGCTATCTCTATGTATATTGGTGTGTGGCATGCCGTTGTGCACCGATGAGTGTGTGTGTGTTGGCACACATTTGATGAACCTACAGTGTGTGTGTTATTGCTGGTGTTGAGGCATAATCGATGCTGGATATGCTAATCGTTAAGCTAACGAATTAAATATCTCCCCAGTCTCTCATTGGTGAGGCTGCGTTTGTTACACCTAGCTAAACTCATCCACCCAGGATTGGTACCTGTGTGTGTGTGTGTGTGTGTGTGTGTGTGTGTGTGTGTGTGTGTGTGTGTGTGTGTGTGTGTTAAGGGTGTATGTGTTAAGGGTGTATGTGTTAAGGGTGTATGTGTTCAGGGTGTATGTGTTCAGGGTGTATGTGTTCAGGGTGTGTGTGTTCAGGGTGTGTGTGTTCATGGTGTGTGTTCAGGGTGTGTGTGTTCAGGGTGAGTGTGTTCAGGGTGTGTGTGTTCATGGTGTGTGTGTTCATGGTGTGTGTGTTCATGGAGTGTGTGTTCAGGGTGTGTGTGTTCAGGGTGTGTGTGTTCATGGTGTGTGTGTTCAGGGTGTGTGTGTTCAGGGTGTGTGTGTTCATGGTGTGTGTGTGTTCAGGGTGTGTGTGTTCAGGGTGAGTGTGTTCAGGGTGTGTGTGTTCAGGGTGTGTGTGTTCATGGAGTGTGTGTTCAGGGTGTGTGTGTTCAGGGTGTGTGTGTTCAGGGTGTGTGTGTTCAGGGTGTGTGTGTTCAAGGTGTGTGTGTTCAGGGTGTGTGTGTTCAGGGTGTGTGTGTTCAGGGTGTGTGTATGGTGCATGGGTGTGTGACTTTCTCTCCCCACCTTCACTAGCATTTGCCGAGCGTAGAGCGAAGAGTTTCAACCGCTCCTGGAGTGACCCCACCCCTGTCAAGAATGACTCTTCACATGACACCAGAGACAGTGAGTCAATACAGTCACACACATTAATAGACACTCACTAATAGACACTCACTAAGACACACACAAACAGGCACAAACATTACTATACACACTTGCCACGTTTAACTCTGTTCCATTTATTCCATTCCAGCCATTCAGGGATGCAAACTAGTCACCTTTCGGCAAAATTTGCCATTTTCAATCCAAAATAGGTGACCTATGTGATTCATGTAGATCTAATGAGAAGTATTTCTCTCTTCTTCAATACAGTGGATAAAAGGGGTATGCCAGGTGTACTCTCTGCCTGAAAGAGATCCATTATGCCAACGGGTATCATGCTCTGCTGGCACATTGTAGAACAGATGTCCACAGGCAGAAAGTGTACAATGTAATAATGTGCTGTGTAGCCCAAATATATTGTTTTTGTTGTGTTGAACTTGACAGTAACACGTATGTGTGAGTGAGGGTGATTGTCATTTTTGAAACTCATTGAACGTTATTTTTGCACACATGTAGCCTTGTGGCCACTATAATAGAGCAAAAATAGAATGCCTGTTTGTTTCATTCTATTTCTACTTACAGATGTCTTTTTCCCAAGTGCAATATTTGTGTGTGGTCACAAGCATTCTATTATAAATGCTGTCATGGTAACAAGTGTTCTATTATAAAGGCTGTCATGGTAACAAGTGTTCTATTATAAAGACTGTCATGGTAACAATAGTTTTATTATAAAGGCTGTCATTTTAACAAGTGTTCTATTATAAAGGCTGTCATGTTAACAAGTGTTCTATTATAAAGGCTGTCATGGTAACAAGTGTTCTATTATAAAGGCTGTCATGGTAACAAGTGTTCTATTATAAAGGCTGTCATGGTAACAAGCATTCTATTATAAAGGCTGTCATGGTAACAAGCGTTCTATTATAAATGCTGTAATGGCTAACTGAAATATTAGTGGGGTTTTTCTCAAGATTTGAGTGTAGTAAAGTCTAGGCAACAATTAACATTGGATTGCTTTCTTTACATCATTTAGCTTTGAGTTAGGTTGACATGAACCACTTTTTATTTTACACACCGACTTATCATGTAGATCATATTCTTGTTGTTTAATTAGTTAAAACCTGCATTTCCTCCTAGCAGGGATTTATTGCATGTTTCAGTGCAACAAAAAAAAGTGTCACCTTTTTGGACTCTCAGCAGTTTGCATCCCTGGCCATGACAATGAGCCCATCCTCCTTTAGCTCCTCCCACCGGCCTCCACTGATACACAATCACATACAGGCACACACACAGACAAACACACTTATACACTCACACACAAGTACAAGTATGCTGAAGCATTTATGGTAAAATACACACACACACTAATCGGCTGTCCCTGCTGTTGACTCTGACCCTGTCTGTCTGTCTCCTTCTGACCGTGGGTATGTCTCCAAATTTGTGATGCTCTCTCTCTTTCTCTGTGAGTATTTGTCTCAAATGCTCTGGGAGTGTGTGAAGCGCCGGTCTGGGAGTGTGTGAAGCGCGGGTCTGGGAGTGTGTGAACCGCCGGTCTGGGAGTGTGTGAAGCGCCGGTCTGGGAGTGTGTGAAGAGCCGGTCTGGGAGTGTGTGAAGCACCAGTCTGGGAGTGTGTGAAGCGCGTCTGGGAGTGTGTGAAGCGCGGGTCTGGGAGTGTGTGAACCGCCGGTCTGGGAGTGTGTGAAGCGCTGGTCTGGGAGTGTGTGAAGCACCAGTCTGGGAGTGTGTGAAGCACCAGTCTGGGAGTGTGTGAAGCACCAGTCTGGGAGTGTGTGAAGCGCCGGTCTGGGAGTGTGTGAGCGCCGGTCTGGGAGTGTGTGAAGCGCCAGTCTGGGAGTGTGTGAAGCGCCGGTCTGGGAGTGTGTGAAGCGCCGGTCTGGGAGTGTGTGAAGCGCCGGTCTGGGAGTGTGTGAAGCGCCGGTCTGGGAGTGTGTGAAGCGCCGGTCTGGGAGTGTGTGAAGCGCCGGTCTGGGAGTGTGTGAAGCGCCGGTCTGGGAGTGTGTGAAGCGCCGGTCTGGGAGTGTGTGAACCGCCTGTCTGGGAGTGTGTGAAGCACCAGTCTGGGAGTGTGTGAAGAACCAGTCTGGGAGTGTGTGAAGCACCAGTCTGGGAGTGTGTGAAGCACCGGTCTGGGAGTGTGTGTAGCGCCGGTCTGGGAGTGTGTGTGAAGCACCGGTCTGGGAGTGTGTGTAGCGCCGGTCTGGGAGTGTGTGTGAAGCCCCGGTCTGGGAGTATGTGTAGCGCCGGTCTGGGAGTGTGTGTAGTGCCGGTCTGGGAGTGTGTGAAGCACCAGTCTGGGAGTGTGTGTAGCGCCGGTCTGGGAGTGTGTGTAGTGCCGGTCTGGGAGTGTGTGAAGCACCAGTCTGGGAGTGTGTGTGTAGCGCCGGTCTGGGAGTGGGTGTAGTGCCGGTCTGGGAGTGTGTATAGCGCCGGTCTGGGAGTGTGTGTAGTGCCGGTCTGGGAGTGTGTGAAGCACCAGTCTGGGAGTGTGTGTAGCGCCGGTCTGGGAGTGTGTGTAGCGCCGGTCTGGGAGTGTGTGAAGCACCAGTCTGGGAGTGTGTGAAGCACCAGTCTGGGAGTGTGTGAAGCACCAGTCTGGGAGTGTGTGTAGCGCCGGTCTGGGAGTGTGTGTGTAGCGCCGGTCTGGAGTGTGTGTAGCGCCGGTCTGGGAGTGTGTGTAGCGCCGGTCTGGGAGTGTGTGTGTAGTGCCGGTCTGGGAGTGGGTGTAGCGCCGGTCTGGGAGTGTGTGTAGTGCCGGTCTGGGAGTGGGTGTAGTGCCGGTCTGGGAGTGGGTGTAGCGCCGGTCTGGGAGTGTGTGTAGCGTCGGTCTGGGAGTGTGTGTAGCGCCGGTCTGGGAGTGGGTGTGTAGCGCCGGTCTGGGAGTGTGTGTGTAGCACCGGTCTGGGAGTGTGTGTGTAGCGCCGGTCTGGGAGTGTGTGTGTAGCGCCGGTCTGGGAGTGGGTGTGTAGTGCCGGTCTGGGAGTGTGTGTGTAGCGCCGGTCTGGGAGTGTGTGTAGCGCCGGTCTGGGAGTGTGTGTAGCGCCGGTCTGGGAGTGTGTGTAGCGCCGGTCTGGGAGTGTGTGTAGCGCCGGTCTGGGAGTGTGTGTAGCGCCGGTCTGGGAGTGTGTGTAGCGCCGGTCTGGGAGTGTGTGTAACGCACTGTATGTTTATATGTCTGCATGTCTTTTTCTCTGTAGTCTATTGAATGTTTTTCAATGTTCGTGTGTTTGTTTCTGTTTTTCCATCTCCTTTGTGCCTCTGCGTCTCACATAGTCTGATGATAGAGGTTACTGTTTATGGTATATTATATATTTGTGTCTTGAAACGTTCTTCTTCTCTGACAGCCCAGTGTTTTTTCCCTAATGATTGGCACAAGCTGTTGATCTACCCTGTCACCTTTCCCATTCTCTTTTTACCTCTGCTTTCCTCTTTGACTTGACTATTTTCCTTTATTTTTTTCTACTTCCATCTATTCCTCTGTATGGTTGTTATCCTCTGTCACTTCACCTCTGTTCTTCTTTGTCCCCCACTGTCACTTTCTACTACCATCTTTCTCTCTCCCTCCATCTACCTTTCTCTCTCCCTGCCACTCTCTCTCCCCCTCCATCTGTCTTTCTCTCTCCCTGCCACACTCTCTCTCCCTCCATCTACCTTTCTCTCTCCCTGCCACTCTCTCTCCCCCTCCATCTGTCTTTCTCTCTCCCTGCCACTCTCTCTCCCCCTCCATCTGCCTTTCTCTCTCCCTGCCACTCTCTCTCCCCCTCCATCTGCCTTTCTCTCTCCCTGCCACTCTCTCTCCCCCTCCATCTGCCTTTCTCTCTCCCTGTCACTCTCTCTCTCCCTCCATCTGCCTTTCTCTCTCCCTGCCACTCTCTCTCTCCCTGCCACTCTCTCTCCCTCCATCTGCCTTTCTCTCTCCCTGACACTCTCTCTCTCTCCCTGCCACTCTCTCTCTCCCTCCATCTGCCTTTCTCTCTCCCTGCCACTCTCTCTCTCCCCCTCCATCTGCCTTTCCTTCTCCCTGCCACTCTCTCTCTCCCCCTCCATCTGCCTTTCTCTCTCCCTGCCACTCTCTCTCTCCCTCCATCTGCCTTTCTCTCTCCCAGGCACTCTCTCTCCCTCCATCTGCCTTTCTCTCTCCCTGCCACTCTCTCTCTCCCCTCCATCTGCCTTTCTCTCTCCCTGCCACTCTCTCTCTCCCTCCATCTGCCTTTCTCTCTCCCTGACTCTCTCTCTCCCCCACCATCTGCCTTTCTCTCTCCCTGCCACTCTCTCTCTCCCTCCATCTGCCTTTCTCTTTCCCTGCCACTCTCTCTCCCTCCGTCTGCCTTTCTCTCTCCCTGCCACTCTCTCTCTCTCCCTCCATCTGCCTTTCTCTCTCCCTGCCACTCTCTCTCTCCCCCTCCATCTGCCTTTCTCTCTCCCTGCCACTCTCTCTCTCCCCCTCCATCTGCCTTTCTCTCTTCCTGCCACTCTCTCTCCCTCCATCTGCCTTTCTCTCTCCCTGCCACTCTCTCTCTCTCCATCTGCCTTTCTCTCTCCCTGCCACTCTCTCTCCCTCCATCTGCCTTTCTCTCTCCCTGCCACTCTCTCTCCCTCCATCTGCCTTTCTCTCTCCCTGCCACTCTCTCTCCCTCCATCTGCCTTTCTCTCTCCCTGCCACTCTCTCTCCCCCTCCATCTGCCTTTCTCTCTCCCTGCCACTCTCTCTCTCCCCCTCCATCTGCCTTTCTCTCTCCCTGCCACTCTCTCTCCCTCCATCTGCCTTTCTCTCTCCCTGCCACTCTCTCTCTCTCCATCTGCCTTTCTCTCTCCCTGCCACTCTTTCTCCCTCCATCTGCCTTTCTCTCTCCCTGCCACTCTCTCTCCCTCCATCTGCCTTTCTCATTCTTTCTCTATTATTCCATTGCTTTCTTTCTCTCTGTCCATCTCTTCCCCTCCTCTACCTCCCCCCTCTCTTACTCCATGTCTCCCCTCTTCTCATCCAATCTTTCTCCTGTCTCCTCCCCTGCTCTCTCTCTAACGGTGTGCCTGCTCTCTTTGTTGGGGGATAGGTGGGGACCTGCCAGCCTCTTGTGGGACTCTGGATGAGGGGGAGCGTGAGGACCTAGACTGGGAGGAGGAGAGGGAGATGGAGAGACTGGCCTGTGAGGGAGATGACTTCATCCCACCCAAAATTATGGTGAGGAACTAGGGTTGAACAATTCTTCTAACTTTCCCAAAGTTCCCAGGTTTACCCAAAGAGGACTGGCTGCATGTGAGCATGTTTACTGTGTTGGAATGTCACGGCTGTCAGGATTCTTTAACATATGAATGAAAATAGGAGATTGACAAGAAGCTAACAGCCTACAGGAGAGGCAGCAGAATCTGGAGGATGCTCATCTTCTGTCAGGTGATACAGGGAGAAAGTAGAGAGAGAAAGAAAGGGGAAGAGAGAGATGACAATGATTATGAAAGAACAAAAGAAAATGTGTTTTATGCTGAATTCTGTAATTCCCAGTGGAAAGATAGATTACACCTCAATTAGTGACATAACTCTGGAGGTTGAGGGGATAATTGTGTTTTTCTCTCAATGGGATCCTGCTATGTTATGTGAGTGCCAAGTAGTACTCAAATGTACTCAAAAGACCTTATATAAATCAATGGGCTACTTTTTGATCCTTAACTGATTGAAATAAAATGGAATTGAATTAAAGTGGAATCCTGTTTGATACCAGTACATACGCTGAGTGTACAAAATATTGGGAACATCTGCTATTTTCATGACTTAGACTGACCAGGTGAATCAAGGTGAAATCTATGATCATTGATGTCACTTGTTAAATCCACTTCAATCAGTAGAGATGAAGGGGAGGAGACAGGTTCAATGAGTTTTAAGCCTTGAGACAATTGAGACATGGATTGTGTATCTGTGGCATTCAGAGGATGAATGGTCAAGACAAAATATTTAAGTGCCTTTGAACAAGGTATGGTAGTAGGTGCCAGGCGCACCGGTTTGAGTGTGTCAAGAACTGCAATGCTGCTGAGTTTTTCACGCTCAACAGTTTCCTATGTGTATCAAGAATGGTCCAACACCCAAAGGACATCCAGCTAACTTGACACAACTGTGGGAAGCATTGGAGTCAACATGGGCCAGCATCCGTGTGGAAGGCTTTTGACACCTTGTAGAGTCCATTCCCTGATGAATTGAGGCTGTTCTGAGGGCAAAAGGGAGTGCAACTTAATATTAGGAAGGTGTTCCTAATGTTTATGCACTCAGTGTACAATGCATCTTGGCTACACAGACAGACTAGTGTGAATAATGAATGTTCAGGTCCCTACAGGCACTGGTTGACAGACAGAACACAGCAGAGTGAATGGGACACCTCTTTCTCTTCTTCTCTCTTCTTTCTCCATCTCTCACTCTCAGCTGATCTCCTCCAAAGTCCCCAAGGCAGAGTACGTTCCCACCATCATCCGCAGGGATGACCCCTCAATCATCCCCATCCTCTATGTGAGTGGCTTTCTCTCTCACACACACACCGTCACCCTGTTCTCTATGTGTCTGTATGCACAGGTGATAAATCAGTTATCATGTATAATATTCAGTGAAGGATATTGACTTTATAATCTCTGTCTCCAGGACCATGAACATGCTACGTTTGATGATATCCTCGGTAGGTAAACTGCCCTTTATGTGACTTCGTTTGTTAGTTCTGTTAAAATCTTCATCCCAAATGGCACTATATTCCCTATGTAGCGCACTACTTTTAACCAGTCCTATAGGCCCTGATCAAAAGTAGCGCACTATTTTATCTTTTTACTTTATTGAACCTTTATTTAACTTGGCAAGCCAGTTAAGAACATATTCTTATTTACAATGACGACCTACCCTAGCCAAAACCTAACCCAGGACGACGCTGGGCCAATTGTGCGCCGCCCTATGGGACTCCCAATCACGGTCGATTGTGATATAGTCTGCAATCGAACCATGGTCTGTAGTGATGCCTCTAGCACTGAGATGCATTATCTTAGACCACTGGGCCACTCAGGAGTAGTGTGCCATTTGAGACGCAGACCATGTTTGTGGAGTGAGACACATTATGCAGTGAAAATGGTGCTGTGTTCCATATTGCTGTCTTTTAGTGTGAGGAAATCTATTTTTACTGTACTGCTTGTTGCTCTCATTCTAACCCCTCTCTTTTTCTCTCTCTTTCTTCCTCTCTAACCTCTCTCTTTTTCTCTCTCTTTCTTCCTCTCTAACCCCTCTCTTTTCTCTCTCTCTTTCTTCCTCTCCAACCCCTCTCTTTTCTCTCTCTCTTTCTTCCTCTAACCCCTCTCTTTCTCTCTCTCCAACCCCTCTCTTTTTCTCCCTCTTTCTCTCTCTCTCTCTCTAACCCCTCTCTGTTTCTCTCTCTCTAACCCCTCTCTTTTTCTCTCTCTTTCTCTCTCTCTAACCCCTCTCTGTTTCTCTCTCTCTAACAACTCTCTCTTTCTCTCTCTAACCCCTCTCTTTTTCTCTCTCTTTCTTCCTCTCTAACCCCTCTCTGTTTCTCTCTCTTTCTCTCTATCTAACCCCTCTCTTTTTCTCTCTCTTTCTCTCTCTCTAACCCCTCTCTGTTTCTCTCTCTCTAACCCCTCTCTGTTTCTCTCTCTCTAACCACTCTCTCTTTCTCCCTCTCTAACCCCTCTCTTTTTCTCTCTCTCTCTCTAACCCCTCCCTGTTTCTCTCTCTCTAACCTTTCTCTCTCTCTAACCCCTCTCTGTTTCTCTCTGTCTAACCCCTCTCTCTTTCTCTCTCTCTAACCCCTCCCTGTTTCTCTCTCTCTAACCTTTCTCTCTCTTTAACCCCTCTCTGTTTCTCTCTCTTGACAGAGGAGATTGACAAGAAGCTAACAGCCTACAGGAGAGGCAGCAGAATCTGGAGGATGCTCATCTTCTGTCAGGTGATACAGGGAGAAAGTAGAGAGAGAAAGAAAGGGGAAGAGAGAGATGACAATGATTATGAAAGAACAAAAGAAAATGTGTTTTATGCTGAATTCTGTAATTCCCAGTGGAAAGATAGATTACACCTCAATTAGTGACATAACTCTGGAGGTTGAGGGGATAATTGTGTTTTTCTCTCAATGGGATCCTGCTATGTTATGTGAGTGCCATGTAGTCGTGTTGGTTTTAATCTTGGCTGGGCACTTGAAAAGCTACATCTCTGTGGGGTTCTTAGGGAGGTCCAGGGCATCTGTACCTGTTGAAGAATAAAGTGGCCACATTCGCCAAGGTGGAGAAAGAGGAGGACATGAGTCAGTGAGTGTCTTACTCTTCATACAGCAGCCATAGTCCTTATACCTGGGTGTGTCCCAAATGGCACACGACACTACTTTTGACCAAAGCCTTATGGGCCCTATGGGCCCTGGCGAAAAGTAGTGCACTGCATAGGGAATAGGGCACCATTTGGGATGCGGACACAGTTCCTGTCTCTGTGTTGGTACAGTTAGAGTAGCAGTATTGTTGTGAACCATGTCGTCCTGCTACAACAGGTTCTGGAGGAGGCTGAGTCGGTTTATGAGCAAAGTGAACCCTGAACCCAACCTCATCCACATTATGGGCTGCTACGTCCTAGGAAACCCCAATGGAGAGAAGGTACACTACATCTCTCACATGTTAAAACACACACATACCAGATTACTGTAGAAGAATTGGTGTTGACTGATCAGATCAAATGATGACATAAAGAGCGTTGTGTTGAACACTGTGTGATGTTTAACAGTGAGAATGGCAGAATGGTAAACTTACTGAAATACAGAGTTGACTGTATGGTGTTTAACAGTGAGAATGGCAGAATGGTGAACTTACTGAATGACAGAGTTGACTGTATGGTGTTTAACAGTGAGAATGGCAGAATGGTGAACTTACTGAATGACAGAGTTGACTGTGTGATATTTAACAGTGAGAATGGCAGAATGGTGAACTTACTGAATGACAGAGTTGACTGTATGGTGTTTAACAGTGAGAATGGCAGAATGGTGAACTTACTGAATGACAGAGTTGACTGTGTGATGTTTAACAGTGAGAATGGCAGAATGGTGAACTTACTGAATGACAGAGTTGACTGTGTGATATTAGGATGCTTCTTGTGTAAATATTTCCGTTTGGATTTTAATGACACACACACACACACACACACACATACACACACATACACACATATACACACACACACATATACACACTCCTTACTTTATGTGACTCAATATGGTGCCTTGCTAATATATGGAGAGAGTTGAGAATCGCTGTCTTTCTTTCTCCTTCCTCTCTCTCTACGTTTCTCCCTCCTCTCTCTCTACTTCTCTCCTCTCTCTACTTCTCTCCCTCCTCTCTCTACTTCTCTCCTTCCTCTCTCTCTACTTCTCTCCTTCCCCTCTCTACTTCTCTCCCTCCTCTCTCTCTACTTCTCTCCCTCCTCTCTCTACTTCTCTCCTTCCTCTCTCTCTACTTCTCTCCTTCCTCTCTCTACTTCTCTCCCTCCTACGGGTAAGAGCCCATTATCTCATCCTGAGTCATGTTTCTGGATTTAGCAGAGAGGCACATGGACCAAGTGACTGTGACAGGGGAGAGGTTGCTACACCATTCTCCACTTAAAGCCACACACACACACACACACACACACACGCACACACACACACACACACACACACACACACACACACAGACACACACACACACACACACACACACACACACACAGACACAGACACAGACACAGACACAGACACACACACACACACACACACACACACACACACACACACACACACACACACACAGACACAGACACAGACACAGACACAGACACACACACACATACACACACATACACACACATACACACACACATACACACACATTCACACACACACACACATAAACAGAGTGTGTACACACACATAGACACACTCTCTGCTAAAGTGCTTGGTGTTGTTAGGGCTCTCTGGCGTCTCTGTTGTGAAGCTGTTAAGGGGACTATACAGTACAGTAAAATGCAGAGGCCAAGATAGCTGTCTGCTTAAGCACTATAAACAACGCTCACAACCCTCTGGTCCCCAGGCTCTGCTCTGCTGTCCTCTTGGCTGTCTCCTCTCTCATTATTTGTCTGACTGTGGATCTAGAGACCACGGAAACAGACATTTGATGTCACAGGTTATGAAAGTGATCGTGTACATCTTATGTATGATGGGGGTAAAGACCGTATGTATATGTGACCTTGGTTTCTGCATCAGTGTCTGTCTGAAGGTTTGAGCATGAATTTGTGCATAGGAGGAGTATGTAGAGTGAGTGAGTGAGTGAGTGTCTCTGCCTGGCTGCCTGCCTGCATAGCTGAGCGTTTGCTTGTGCATGCGTGTGTGTGAGACAGATGCAGGACAAATGTCCACTCCTCTCCACTCCTCCTCTCCTCCTCTCCACTCCTCCTCTCCTCTCCACTCCTCCTCTCCTCCTCTCCACTCCTCTTCTCTCCTCATTTCCACTCCTGCTCTCCTCCTCTCCACTCCTCCTCTCCTCCTCTCCACTCCTCCTCTCCTCTCCTCCTCTCTACTCCTCCTCTTCTCTCCTCCTCTCCACTCCTCCTCTCGACTCCTCCTCTCCACTCCTCCTCTTCTCTCCTCCTCTCCACTCCTCCTCTCGACTCCTCCTCTCCACTCCTCCTCTTCTCTCCTTCTCTCTACCTTTCAGAGTTACAGTAAGGTCATGGTTCCTGCTCCACTGAACACCCTCTAAAAAAATCTAAAAGAATGCAGCTAACCAACTGTTTCCTGCTCAGCAGCAGAGTTTTATCACATATTGACTGTGTGATATGTCATCATTTACAGTTTTAATAAGTAAAACTCAGAAATCTGGATCTGGGGATCTGACTCTTAGGATTCTCCTTCTTGACCTTGACCCAATACCCCCAGTGCATTATCATTCCATTTGTATTGGCCTTGACTCAATACCCGAGCGCATTATATTTGTATTGGCCTTGACTCAATACCCCAGCGCATTATCATTCTATTTGTATTGGCCTTGACTCAATACCCCAGCGCATTATATTTGTATTGGCCTTGACTCAATACCCCCAGCGCATTATATTTGTATTGGCCTTGACTCAATACCCCCAGCACATTATCATTTTATTTGTATTGGCTTTGACTCAATACCCCAGCACATTATATTTGTATTGGCCTTGACTCAATATCCCCAGCACATTATATTTGTATTGGCCTTGACTCAATATCCCCAGCACATTATATTTGTATTGGCCTTGACTCAATATCCCCAGCACATTATATTTGTATTGGCCTTGACTCAATATCCCCAGCACATTATATTTGTATTGGCCTTGACTCAATATCCCCAGCACATTATATTTGTATTGGCCTTGACTCAATATCCCCAGCACATTATATTTGTATTGGCCTTGACTCAATACCCCAGCACATTATATTTGTATTGGCCTTGACTCAATACCCCCAGCACATTATATTTGTATTGGCCTTGACTCAATACCCCCAGCACATTATCATTTTATTTGTATTGGCTTTGACTCAATACCCCCAGCACATTATCATTTTATTTGTATTGGCTTTGACTCAATACCCCAGCACATTATCATTCTATTTGTATTGGTCTTGACTCAATACCCCCAGCACATTATCATTATATTTGTATTTACATTGACTCAATACACCCAATGCATTATCATTCTATTTGTATTGGCCTTGACTCAATTCCCCCAGTGCATTATCATTATATTTGTATCGGCCTTGACTCAATCCCCCCAGTGCATTATCATTCTATTTGTATTGACCTTGACTGAATACCCCTGGCGCATTATCATTCCATTTGTATTGGCCTTGACTCAATAACCCCAGCACATTATCATTCTATTTGTATTGGCTTTGACTCAATTCCCCCAGCGCATTATCACTATGTTTGTCTTGGCCCTGACTCAAACCCCAGCGTGTTATCATAATATTTGTATTGGCCTTGACTCAATACCCCAGCGCATTATCATTCTATTTGTATTGGCCTTGACTCAATACTCCCAGCACATTATCATTCTATTTGTATTGGCTTTGACTCAATACCCCCAGCGCATCATCATTCTATTTGTATTGGCTTTGACTCAATACCCCCAGCGCATCATCATTCTATTTGTATATGCTTTGACTCAATACCCCCAGCGCATCATCATTCTATTTGTATTGGCCTTGACTGAATACCCCCAGCGCATCATCATTCTATTTGTATTGGCCTTGACTGAATACCCCCAGCGCATTATCATTATATTTGTATTGGCCTTGACTCAATACCCCCAGCACATTATCATTTTATTTGTATTGGCTTTGACTCAATACCCCAGCACATTATATTTGTATTGGCCTTGACTCAATATCCCCAGCACATTATATTTGTATTGGCCTTGACTCAATATCCCCAGCACATTATATTTGTATTGGCCTTGACTCAATATCCCCAGCACATTATATTTGTATTGGCCTTGACTCAATATCCCCAGCACATTATATTTGTATTGGCCTTGACTCAATATCCCCAGCACATTATATTTGTATTGGCCTTGACTCAATATCCCCAGCACATTATATTTGTATTGGCCTTGACTCAATACCCCAGCACATTATATTTGTATTGGCCTTGACTCAATACCCCCAGCACATTATATTTGTATTGGCCTTGACTCAATACCCCCAGCACATTATCATTTTATTTGTATTGGCTTTGACTCAATACCCCCAGCACATTATCATTTTATTTGTATTGGCTTTGACTCAATACCCCAGCACATTATCATTCTATTTGTATTGGTCTTGACTCAATACCCCCAGCACATTATCATTATATTTGTATTTACATTGACTCAATACACCCAATGCATTATCATTCTATTTGTATTGGCCTTGACTCAATTCCCCCAGTGCATTATCATTATATTTGTATCGGCCTTGACTCAATCCCCCCAGTGCATTATCATTCTATTTGTATTGACCTTGACTGAATACCC